>NC_049234.1:1203524-1504405 GCF_011100685.1 Canis lupus familiaris
TAAAAGCAGCAAGACCAAACAATTTACAAGACAAAACAATTTCCCTAATTTACAAGGTAAGACCCATAAAACTAACTCAGATCTCTCCACAGAAATATATCAGGCCAGAAGAAAGTGGTATGATATATTCAATATATTGAGTGGGAAAAATCTACAGTCAAGAATATGCTATTCAGGGATCCCTGGGTGGCGCAGCGGTTTAGCGCCTGCCTTTGGCCCAGGGCGCGATCCTGGAGACCCGGGATCGAATCCCACGTCAGGCTCCCGGTGTATGGAGCCTGCTTCTCCCTCTGCCTATGTCTCTGCCTCTCTCGCTCTCTCTGTGTGTGACTATCATAAATAAATAAAAATTAAAAAAAAAAAAAAAAAAAAAGAATATGCTATTCAGGGGCAGCCCCGGTGGCGCAGCAGTTTAGTGCCTCCTGCAGCCCAGGGTGTGATCCTGAAGACCCGGGATTGAGTCCCACATTGGGCTCCCTGCATGGTGCCTGCTTCTCCCTCTGCCTGTGTCTCTGCCTCTCTCTCTCTAGCTGTGTCTCTATGAATAAATAAATAAAAATATTTAAAAAAGAATATGCTATTCAGGAAGGCTATCATTCAGAATAGAAGCAGAGATAAAGAGTTTCCCAGGAAAACAAAAACTAGAGTTTGTGACCACTAAACCAGCCCTACAAAAAAATATTAAAGAGGACTCTTTGAGTGGAAAAGACCAAAAGTAACAAAAACTAGAAAGGAACAGAAAAAAAAACAACAACAACTCCAGAAACAATGTCAAAACCAGTAATAAAATGGCACTAAATACATATCTATCAATAATTACTCTGAATGTGGGATCCCTGGGTGGCGCAGCGGTTTGGCGCCTGCCTTTGGCCCAGGGCGCGATCCTGGAGACCCGGGATCGAATCCCACATCGGGCTCCCGGTGCATGGAGCCTGCTTCTCCCTCTGCCTGTGTCTCTGCCTCTCTCTCTCTCTCTCTCTCTGTGACTATCATAAATAAATAAAAATTAAAAAAAAAATAATTACTCTGAATGTAAATGGACTAAATGCTCTTATCAAAAGACATAGGGTATCAGAATGGATAAAAAAATGAAGACACATCTATATGCTGTCTACAGAGACTCATTTTAAACCTAAAGACACCTGCAGATTGAAAGTGAGGGGATAGAGAAACATTTATCATGCAGATGAAAGTCAAAAGAAAGGTGGAGGAGCCATATGTACATTTGACAAACTAGATTTTAAACCAAAGATTAGATAAAGAAAGGTACCACATCATAATAAAGGGGCCTATCCAGCAAAAAGATCTAATGATTATAAATATTGCCCCCAACATGGGAGCAGCCAAATATATAAAATAATTAATAACAAACATAAAGAAACTTACCATAATAATACAATAATAGTAGGGGACTTTAAGACTCCACTTACATCAATGGACAGATTATTCGGGATCCCTGGGTGGCGCAGCGGTTTGGCGCCTGCCTTTGGCCCGGGGCACGATCCTGGAGACCCGGGATCGAATCCCACGTCGGGCTCCCGGTGCATGGAGCCTGCTTCTCCCTCTGCCTGTGTCTCTGCCTCTCTCTCTCTCTCTGTGACTATCATAAATAAATAAAAATTAAAAAAAAATGGACAGATTATTCAAACATAAAATCAACAAGGAAACAGTGCCTTTGAATGACACATTGGACCAAATGGACTTAACAGATATATTCAGGACATTTCATCCTAAAGCAGCAGAAAACACATTCTTTTCAAGTGCACATGGGACATTCTCCAGAATAGATCACAAATTAGGTCACAAATCAGGCCTCAACAGGTACTAAAAGACTGAGATCATACCCTGCATATTTTCTGACCACAATGCTATAAAACTTGAAGTTAACCTCAAGAAAATATTTGGAAAGACCACAAATATATGGAGGTTAAACAGCACGCTACTAAACAACAAATGGGTCAACCAGGAAATCATAGAAGCTAAAAAATACAAACGGAAAAGAAAACACGATGATCCAAAACCTTTAGGCTGCAGCAAAAATGGTCATAAGAGGGAAATAATACCGATACTGGCCTACCTCAAGAAGCAAGAAAAATCTCAAATAAATAACCTAAACTTATACCTAAAGGAGCTAGGAAAAGAACAAATGAAGCCTAAAGCCAGCAGCAGAAGAAATAAATGATATAGAAACTAAAAAATACCCCAGAAGAATAGATCAATGAGACCAGGAGCTGGTGCTTTGAAAAAATTAATAAAACTAATAAACTTTTACCTAGACTTATTAAAAAGAAAAGAGAAAGGACCCAAATAAATAAAATTACAAGTGAGAGAGGAGAATAACAACACCACAGAAATAGAAGTAATTATAAGAGAATATTATGAAAAAAAAAAGAGAATATTATGAAAAAGTATATGCCAACAAATTGGACAACCTGGAAGAAATGAATAAATTCCTAGAAACATATAAAATATCAAAACTGAAACAGGAAGAAATAGAACATTTGAACAGACTGATAACCTGTGTTATGTTACAGTAACATTACACAGCATAGACATTGAATCAGTAACCAAAAATCTCTCAACAAACAAAAGTCCAGGGCCAGATGGCTTCTCAAGGGGATTCTACTAAACATTAAAGAAGAGTTAATACTTATTCTTCTCAAACCATTCCAAAAAATAGAAATGGAAGGAAAACTTTCAAATTCATTCTGAGTCCAGCATTACCATGATTCTACAACCAAAGACTCTACCAAAAAAGAGAACTATGGGTCAATCTCCTTGATGAACATGGATACAAAATTTCTCAGCAAAAGAGTAGCAAATCAAATCCAATAGTAGGCAAGGAGAGCCTCTGCAGATGACTGGCCGGAGAGTCATTAAAATAATCATTCACTACAATTAAGTGGTCTTTATTCCTGGGCTGCAAGGGTTGTTCAATAGTCACAAATCAATCAACATGATACACCACATTAATAAAAGTAAAGGATAAGAACTGTATGATCCTTTCAATAGATGCAGAAAAGCATTTGACAGAGTACAATATCCATTCATGATAAAACCCTCAACAAAGTAGGGAAGAGAGGGAACAAACCTCAGTGAATAAAGGCCATATATGAAAAACCCACAGCAAGTATCATTCTCAATGGGGAAAAACCAAGTGCTTTTCCTATAAGGTCAGGACAAGACAGGGTCACCCACTCTACTGCTGTTGTTTAACATAGTGCTAGAACTCCTAGTCTCAGCAATCAGACAATAGTAAGAAATAAAAGGCATCCAAATTGGCAAAGAAGTCAAACTCTTATTTTTTTTTTAATTTTTAAAAATATTTTATTTATTTATTCATGAGAGACACACACACACACACACACAGAGAGAGAGAGGCAGAGGGAGAAGCAGGCTCCATGCAGGGAGCCCGACATGGCACTCGATCCCAGGTCTCCAGGATCACACCCCAGGCTGCAGGCAGCACTAAACCGCTGTGCCACCAGGGCTGCCCTCAAACTCTTATTATTTGCATATGACATTATATAGAAAACCCGAAAAACTCCACCAAAAAATTGCTAGCACTGATACATGAATTCAGTAAAGTTACAGGATACAAAATCAATGTATAGAAATTGTTGCAATTCAATACAACAATAATGAATTGGCAGAAAGAGAAATAAAGGAATCAATCCCACTTACAATCACACCAAAATCCATAAGATACTGAGGAATAAACCCAAACAAAGAGGTAAATGATCTGTACACTGAAGACTACAGAACACTTATGAAAGAAATTGAAGAGAACACAGAGAAATGGAGACACTCCATGCTAGTGGATTGGAAGGACAAATATTGTTAAATGTCTATACTACCCAAGGCAACCCACATTTAATGCATTCCTTATCAAAATGCCACCAGCATTTTTCACAGACCTAGAACAAACAATCCTAAAATTTGTATGGAAACACAGAAGACCCCAAATAGCTAAAGCAATCTTGAAAAAGAAAAGCAAAGCTAGAGGCATCACAATTCTGGATTTCAAGCTGTATTACAAGGCTGTGATCATTAAGACAGTATGGTACTGGCACAAAAACTATATATTTTTATATACAGTATATATTTTTATAAATATATTTTATATATAAAATGGAATATTACTCAGCCATAAAAAGAATGAAATCTTGCCATTTGCGATGACATGGATGAAGATAGTATTATGTTAAAGGAAATAAGTCAGTCAGAGAGACAAATACCAGGATTTTACTCATATGTGGAATTTAAGAAAACAAATGAACATGGGGGTAAAAAGAGAGGCAAATCAAGAAACAGATTTTTAAATTTTTTAAAAGATTTATTTATGAGAGACATACAGAGAGAGGCAGAGATGCAGGCAGAGGGAGAAGCAGGCTCCATGCAGGGAGCCCAATGTAGAACTTGATCGAGACTCCAGGATCAGGCCCTGGGCCGAAGGCGGTGCTAAACCGCTGAGCCACCTGGGCTGCCCAAGAAACAGATTCTTAAATATACAGAACAGAGTTATTGGAGGGGATGTAGGGAAGGATGGGTTAAATAGATGATGAGTATTAAGGAGTGCACCAGTTGTGATCAGCACTGGGTGCTGTAAGTGATAAATCATTAAATTCTATACCTGAAACTAACATTACACTGTGCTAACTGGAATTTAAATAAAAATTCATAGAAAAACAATTTTTTTTGATTGCTTACAGAACAGAGTGCAATAGAACAAAGGCTGAAAACCACTACTTTTGATTCTTAAAACCAAACAAATCAATGACTAAGTAATTTTCCCAAGGCAGGAATTGGCAATTTTTGTTGTTGTTGTTGGCCCCAAGAGAAAAATGGCATACTAGAACAAAAATCATGATTATTTTATTTATATGGCATAGTAAAACAAATCTAAGTTAATACTAGTGAGCTGCTCTTATATATTATTATTTTCTTTAATTTATTTATGATAGTCACACAGGGAGAGAGAGAGAGAGAGAGACACAAAGACAGAGGGAGAAGCAGGCTCCATGCACCTGGAGCCTGACATGGGATTTGATCCTGGGTCTCTAGGATCGCACCCTAGGCCAAAGGCAGAGCGCTAAACCACTGCGCCACCCAGGGATCCCTGCTCTTATATATTAAATTGACACCTTTCAGAATGGCTAAAATCAACATCACAAGAAACAACAGACATTGTTGACAATGTGGGAGTAGGCCCTTTTTCTCTAGAAGAATATAACAAGACTTGTAGTTCTAGAATAGTAGAGCTTTCATACAATTAGTGGAATCATTTTTTATATTAAGGTTTCTGAGTCATGGCTTCAATATGCTTTCCAAGTGAAATAGGTAACTAAGTGATTTCTTAATTTACTTGGCTAATTCAGAGGGCTTTTTTTTTTTTTTTAAGATTTTATTTATTTATTCATGAGAGACAGAGAGAGAGAGAGAGAGAGGCAGAGACACAGGCAGATGAAGAAGCAGGCTCCATGCGGGAGCCCCACGCCGGGCTTGATCCAGAGACTCCAGGATCACACCTCTGGCCCATGGCTCACACCACTGAGCTACCCAGGGATCCCCTAATTCAGTGGGTTTTAATAAGACCTACATACTTGAGTTCTTGAAGGCTCTTTTGTGAGGCGAAAGTTGCTCTGAATTAACAATTAGCTGCTTTTTTTCTTTTGAAACTTTTCATAAACATAATAAATGTAAATACCTTGGCATCCTCATTTATGTCTCTTTTCTATTGCATTTTCTAACACTCTTCCAAGAAATCATAACCTGAATTCCAATTAAGAGCTTTAGAAATTTAGGAATACTTATTAACCATTTTCAATTAAATGCAACAAGATGGGTGGGTTATTTTATTTATTAAGTAATTCCCACACTCAACGTGGGGCTGAAACTCACAACCCTGAGATTAAGAGTGGCATGAGTGGGCTGAGCCAGACTGGCGCTCCCGTTTTGAAATTAAAAAGACTTTTTTTTTTTTTGTTGGGAGGGCATTTTAATCATTTTGTAACGAAAGTCTACTTTTAAAATTCAATGTAGTTGTTCTCTTCACATGTTACTGTTTAAAAAATCAGGGAGCATGTCTTATGCTAAACATTTCAGCCTAATAAAATGCCTCTTAAAACTCGAATTCATTCCTTATCAGCTATTTCTTTTCATTTTATCTCTGGGAGTCTTATATCCTTCCTTCTGATATTCCCAGCGCTTTTTTGAAGTCTCACCTTAGACTGCAGTCTAACAGTTCTTCACAATATTCTCTGGTCATTCTGATGGGGGAACACAGGGCTGAGGTCAAGGCACAGGCCTGGGACAAGCCCTTGAAACAGGCAGAGGGACCTTCCTCTATGGACTCAACTGCCTTGATGTTGATACTTTGCTAAAGGCTTTTGCCTTTTGGCAATCCTAGTCTGACCCTTGGGAGCCTGTGAGTCTACTTTAACATATAAAAATTCCTTTAGAAATTTCCCTTTCTCTCTAAACCCCCAAGATACGTGTTGGCGACCATCCCCCAGGCACATGGCCCACCGATACACATCCGGAGGGTCTCACGACTCCGGTTTTACTGGTCGGTAACAGGTGACCTTTCCCCAGCACCACAGCCAGCCCCCTCGAGGTCCTGGACACCTTGCTTCCAAAATGCCCGAGAGCCTACGCTACCGCCAGCCCCCTCGCGACTCCCGGGTGGGCAACGAGCCGCCCTTCCCGCCCTGCACCGGCCCGGGGCGGCGGCTCCTCCCGCCCACAGGTCCTGTCCCCGGCCTTCAATAAAACCACCATTTTGAACGGAAGACGTCTCCAGACCTCACGAATATATTCCATATTCTTTATGAATTCCTTCACCCCCGTCATCAGCGAACTTAGGGATACTTAACCACTCCTTTTGCCAATAAACGCGAGAGCTTGTCTGCACGTTTGGTGCAAAGGCATTCCCCCTAAATTACACATTCTAATTCCTTCCATTTCTCCACTATCGCACCTTTCCTCCATCCAACGAACCTCGGATCTAAATTTGAATCTGCATTCCCACCCCCCACCCCTTCCCAGCTCCTACCCGCGGCCTTATTGCCGTTGCCCTGCCCACTGAACCCAAGTTCCTCTCCCCGGGCCTTCCATTTCCCAAGATAAACAAAAGCCACTTGTTTTTCAGGGCTTTAAACGCCAGCACCCGCTTTCTGCCCCCTCCGTCGGACTCGAGGCCCCTCCGCGCTCCCCCCCGGACAGGAGCCCCACCACCCACAGCCGCCTTTCAGCCCCCGCCCGAGCGCCACTTCCGGATCGCCGGTGTCTCCACTTTCCCAGTCCGCCCACCTCCCCCGCGCATTTCCGAGGGCTTTGTCTTTAAACGCTGGCGGGGTCGGATCGGGGACGCAGGCTCGCCCAGCACAGGAGGGAGGTCTCCTAGAAGACGCCCCGAGAGGCTGCTCCAGCCCGGGGACTCCCGCGTCGCGGCGAAGTCGGTGGGCAGCGGTGGAGGGACAGTTTGTTTGGAGCACGGAAGCGGGTACACCGGAAGTGGCGCCGTCCGGAGGCTGCGCCGCGGCCGCTGGCGGGTGCCGGCTACCGGGAGGTGGAGAGGACGCCACGGTCCTCTATGGCGTAAGTGTCAGCCGAGGGTGCGGTGCGCCAGGGGCGGGAGCCGGCCTGGTTCTAGCCCTGGCCCTACGGTGGAAGGTCCGGCTGGGTTCCGGGAGGGAGGGCCTCCTGGGGGAAACTGGACCGGTGAAGCGCTGCGGCGGCCAGAGGGGATCCCGCTCCCTTCTTTCTCCCATTCCGGGGGGTCTGCTCTCTTCAGTTCGTCAGCTTATGCCTCCCGCTCTTCACCAGGCGAGTTGAGGGCAGTTGTACTAGTCAGCAGTTGCAGCTGGAGTAGACACAGCCCCCTTGTGCTTTCGGCTTCTGGGAGCGGGGGAGCGGCCTTTTCGGTGGGGACTGTTGCTTTTAGGCCTCTCCAACCCCTCCTGAGAAAAGCTTTTTTTTTTTTTTTTTCCCCACCTTCGCTGCCCTACCGACTCAGTTACTTCTCATGTTTGTCTTTACCCCCTTCAGCTTCTGACTTTGACTCTGCACCTTAAAAGATGCTGGAATCCTATGTGACTCCAATTTTAATGAGCTATGTGAATCGCTACATCAAGAATTTAAAGCCGTCAGATCTACAGCTTTCACTATGGGGTGGAGACGTGGTCCTCAGCAAGCTCGAGTTAAAATTGGACGTGCTGGAACAGGTAAGCTGTGGCGCTGTCATTAACTGGAAACGTTTTCAGCTAGTATAGTAATAATCCGTTGTTTCCTGTACTTAGGCTATATGCTTTAAAAACTTGAATTTTCTCTTGAAATATTTTGGACTACTCTGAAACTACACACCCTCCTTTACAGAAGTTTTCTTCATGCTTCGTTACTAGTGATGGTTTGTTAGAATTGGATTCCCGAAAGGTGCCTCAACAGATAGGAAATCAGTTTTATTGTTCTTGTCAGAATTGTTCAGTCTGCTGACTCAATTAGGAAGCATTACCGAGCTGCTAATTTACATTGCTAAGATTTCTGCATGAAGCTAGAAAATAGTATATTCCCATCCTTCTTTTTGGGAAATGGAAGGGCCTGAAAGCAAGAAATTTCTATTTCTTCATAGGAAAGATGACTTTACCCATGGCATCCTCAGAGAATCGAGCAGACACAGATTGAGAATGCCAGCAAAATGGAAAACTTTTTTCATCTTCACTTTTTAGGTTTTTTTTTTTTTTTTTTTTTTTTAACTTGAGAAATGGTCTGATGTAGCTGAACTGTAATTTTAAAGTTTATATTTTTATTAATCCACTGGGTACGTTTATTACTAACATGTGCCAGGCAACTCTGTTAGGCCTTGAGGTTACAAAAATTATCTGTGGAAACTCAGAAGGGCCAGACCAGCTGCTTTTTAGAGACACAGGCAGAGGGAGGAGAAGCAAGGAGCCCGATGCGGGACTCGGTCCCAGGAATCAAGTTCTGAGCCAAAGGCAGATAGATGCTCAACCTCTGAGCCACCCAGGCATCTCAGAGAATCCAGGGTTAATTATCTTAATATTTTTTTATTTTATTTTATTTTATTTTATTTTATTTTATTTTATTTTATTTTATTTTATATTTTTTTAAGATTTTATTTATTCACGAGAGACACAGAGACATACGCAGAGAGAGAAGCAGGCTCCACGCATGGAGCCTGATGTGGTACTCAATCCTAGGACTCCAGGATCTCGCCCTAGGTGGAAGGCAAGGCACTAAGCCACTGAGCCATCCAGGGATCCCCCAGTATTTTCATTTTTAAAAAATGACCACAAGCCCTAAGTATACAGCTCCGTTTTTATGCATGTGTACAGGTGTGTAACCACTGTGAAGATGAAATAGAATATTTCCTGCCTTTGAATGGCTCCCCTTTGCAAATCAGTATCCCCAACCCCTAAAACAGGTGACCATTATTCTGACTTTTGTCAACATAAAGTTTTACCTGTTCTTGAACCTTAATAAATTGGAATCACTAGTCTGGCTGTTTAATTTAATGGCTAAGATTAACCCATGTTGCAGCAGGAGCTGTAGTTCTTTATATTGTCTTGTGGTATTCCATTGGCCAAAGATTCACAATTTATTTTCCCACTGATGTACATTTGGGTGGTTTCTGCTTTGGGCTCTTATGAAGAAGGTTCTTGTAAACATTCTTGTATGTGTATTTTGGTGGACATAGATGTAAATTTTCCTTAGATGTATACTTAGGAGGTATGTATTTGTTTAGCTTTGATGGATACTGCCATAGTTTTCCAAAGTGGTTGTATCCATTTACATTCTTATCAATGGTGTTTGAGAGGTCCAGTTACTTCAGAAATTTGCTATTACTTGGCATGTTTGTTATTTTAATTTTAGCCGTTCTGCTGGGCGTGTAATGGTGTCTCATTAAATTTGCTTTTTCTTAATGACTGATGTTGAACATATTTTCACGTGCTGCTTACTGGCTATTTGAATACCCTCTTTTGAAAGTCTCTAATTCTTTTGCCTTTTTAATAAAATTGGGTATTTTTTAAATTGGTGTGTAGGGGTTCTTTACATATTTTGGAAATGAGTCCTTTGTCAGATATATATATTTTTTTTTTTTTGTCAGATATATTTTGCAATATCTTCTCCCAGTCTGTGGCTTGGCTTTTTACTTTCTTAAAATTATCTTTTGATGAATAGAAGTTCATAATTTCAGTAAGATCCAAGTTGTCAGTCTTTTCCATTATTTTGTTTAAGAAATACTCACTTATTCCAGGAACATGAAGATGCTCTTGTTTTGTTTTGATTTTAATCACCCTGTGCTCATCATGACAACTGCTCTCAATATATGTCACTTATTTAACCCATCCCCCCACCCCCTCCTCTGGTAACCATTGGTTTATACTGTATGGTTTAGAGTCTGTTAATTAGTTTACTTTCCTCTTTTTTTTTTCCACCTTTTACTCATTTTTAAAAATTCCACATATCAGTGAAATCCTACAATATTTGTTCTTCTCTGACTTATTTCACTTAGCATTATACACTTTAGTTCCATCCATGTTGCTGCAAATGGCAAGATTTCATGGTTTTTTGAATGGTCATGGCAACCTTCTTGAAAATCACCTGGGAGGGATGTGAGGGTTTATTTCTAGGGTCTCAGTATAGTTTCCTTGGTGGTTTGTAGGTCTGTTGTTGTCAGTTTCACTTTGTTTTGATTACCAGAACTTTGTAGTAAGTTTTGAAATCAAGAAGTATGTAATCTCCAACTTTGTTCTTTTATTAATTTTTTAAATGTTAGGAAAAATGAATGCTGGAGTCATGTGGGTCAGGAGTTTTCTTAGTTGGAAATTTTTAAATTCTTGAATTAATAAAAAAAAAGATTTTATTATTTACTTTAGTGGGGGAGGAGGAATGGGGCGTGGGGGAGGGAGAGGACCAAGTGGATTCCACCTTGAGCCTGGAGCCAACTTGGGGCTCCATCTCAGGACCCTGAGATCATGACCAGAGGTGAAACTGAGTCAGTACTTAACTGACTGGGCCACCCAGGCACCCCTCTGGTTTAATTTCTTTAGTAGATAAAGGACTGTTTAGATTTTTATATCTTTCTGTTAGTTTTGGTTAGTTATATTTTTCCTTTTTTCTTTTTTAGTATTTTTTTTTTTTTTTTTTTGGTCATGTTTATCAATGAATTTCTCCATTTTTGTCAAAACTAGGGATCAGCAAACAATGGCTTGGGCCTGCTTTTGTAAGTAAAATTTTATTGGAGCACAGCTATTTTAATTTGTTTACATATTGTCTAACAGCTTTTGCAAACTAAAAAGGTAAGAGTTGAGTAGCTGGGACAGAGAGTGCATGGCTTGCAAAAGCCTTAAATATGTACTATCTGGGTCTTACTGCAAAAGTTTTCCTTCTCCTGCTCTGAATTGTCATACGTAAAGCAATAAGTTTTTTTTTTTTTTTTTGGTCCAGTTTATTTTATTTATTTTTTAAAAATATTTTATTTATTCATGAGAGAGAGAGAGAGGCAGAGTCACAGGCAGAGGGAGAAGCAGGCTTCCTGCAAGGAGCCCCATGTGGGATTGGGCCTGGGATGAGGACCTGAGTCAAAGGAAGATGCTGAACCATTGAGCCATCCAGGTGCCCCCCTTTTATTGATATCTAATTTAATTTCACTATGGTCAGCGTAGTCTCTGTATCATTTTAATCCATTACAGTTATGAATCAGTATATGGTCTATTTTTGTAAACATTCTGTGTGCACTTGATAAAAAGTGTATTTTGCAGTTGTTGCTGTATTCTATAAATTAATTTACTTCAAATTGACTAATAGAGTTTCTAAGATCTTGTAAATCCATGTGGATTTTTGTATCTGCTTGTTCTGTCAATGATTAAGGTATATTAATATCTACAGTTATTATTCTACTTTTTAATTTTGTCAACTTTCACTTTACATATTTAGAAATTGCTATTAGGTGTACACAAATTTAAGTGTTATCTTATTGTTCAGAATGCTTAAAAATTGTCCTGAAATGTCTTTCACTCTAGTAATTCTTCTTGCTTTAAAGTCTTCTTAATAATGCTATTTTAAAAATTGCTTCAGTTGCTTACCCTAAAGGTTACAAAATGCATATTTAACTTATTAGAGTCTAACTTAGTACTTTTACCATTTCCTGAACAGTCTTAACAGTTTGACTGTATATGCCCTCCCACTTCCCTGCATTTTGTTAGTATTGTGGTCATTTTTGCCTGTTCAGTTTGGTTAGCTGGATTTGGCTTGTTTTTCTACCTTTTCAGGTAGAAGTTTAGGTTATTGATTTGGGATATTTCTTCTATTATAGGCATTTAAACAGCTACAAATGTCTTTAGCTGCATCCCATAAATTTTGTTACGTTGTATTTTCATTTTCATTCAGTTCAAATGCTTTCTGGTTTTCCTTGATGAATGTGTATTTTTGTATTTGCTAGATGGAGTGGTTTATACATTTCAGGTTTAATTTCTTGATAGTGTTGTTCGAGTCTCCCATATGGTTGATTTTTCTATATATACGTTATTTTGAATATTTATTTATTTTTAAAAAATATTTTATTTATTCATGAGAGACAGAGAGAGAGAGAGAGAGAGAGGGAGAGAGGGAGAGAGGGGCAGAGACGCAGGCAGAGGGAGAAGCAGGCTCCACGCAGGGAGCCTGACATGGGACTCCATCCCGGGTCTCCAGATCAGGCCCTGGGCTGAAGGCGTCGCTAAACCTCTAAGCCACCTTGGCTGCCCGGTTATTGTGAATATTAAAGTCTGTGACTGTTTAGCTATTTTTTTTTTTTTTTTTTACTTTTGTTAGTTTTTGCTTTATGTATTTTGGGGTTTTGTTGCTATGCTCATGTATGTTTTTATATTTTCTTGAATTAACCTTTCTATCATTATAAAGTGTCTCATGTTATCTTTAACATTTGTTTTCTTTAAAGTTTATTTTGTTAATAGTGTAAGTACTCCAGCTGTTCTGTGGTTGCTGTTTGCATTATACATATATATTTTTCTCAGTACACTGTTTTTTAATTGTCTTCAACCTCTGTGTTGTTTTTCTTCATGCGTAGTATCATCTTTTTGAAAGTTTTACTGGCGTGTTATTTAGCTTTAACTCCTCTTTTCAAATTTCATCTCGTTCATTTTTATTTCATCCCAAGACTGCGATAAATTATTCACTTTGGAAAACAGTCATATGAAAAACAGAAATAGGGCACCTTGGTGGCTCAGTTGGTTAAATGTCTGACTTGATTTTGGCTCAGGTCATGATCTCAGGATCCTGAGATTGAGCCCTGTGTTGGGCTCCACACGGGGTGTGGAGCCTGCTTAAGATTTTCTCTCTCCCTCACTCCCTCCCCCTGCTTCCCTCTCAAAAATAAACAAACAAAACAGGAGGACAGAAACACTGGTAGAAATAGTATCATAGAAATGAAAGTTTACTATATGCTTAAAAGAGAATCTATACTGTTTCTCTAAATAGCAAGAAAATGTATTTCAGGTATTCCAGGCAAGAAACTGGGTCACATGATTTCCTTGGAGTCTCATTTACTGCTTTTTAATTGATGTATACTTGACATAAGAGTGCAAAATCAGGTGTACTACATAATTTGATATTTTATATATTGCAAAAGGATCAGTTATCAAAATAAATTTAATATTTATTTTGTTAATATCTGTCACCCTGCATAATTAATGAATTTATTTTTGTAATAAGAGCTTAGAGGATTTATTCTCTTAGCAATGTTCAGATATATAGTTTAGTATCATTAAAGTCCTCCTGTACATTACATCCCCCTGAATTATTTTACAGCTGGAAGTTTGTACCTTTTGACTCCTTTCACTCATTTTGCCCACCCCATACCCCTGGCAACCATCAATCTGTTCTTTGTATCTGTAGAAAAAAATTATTTTTTCATATGTTTTTTAAGGTTTATTTTCAGCCTATTTGCTTTTGAATTTAAAGTTTGTCTTTGAAGAGAACATATATTTGGATCTTTTAAAATCCAGCCTTGGGGTGCTAGGTGGCTCAGTCAGTTAAGCGTTCTACTTTGATTTTTGGCACAGGTCATGATCTCAGTGTTGTGCAATTGAGTCCTACATCAGGCTTGTGCTAGGTGTGGAGCCAGCTTAAGATTTTCTATCTTTTCCATTACCCCCACTCTTAAAAAAAAAAAAAAAAAAAAAAAAAAGTCCAGTCTTACAATCTTTGCCTTTTGATTGGAGTATTTAATCTGTCCACATATACTGTTTTTAATTGTATGGTTGGATTTACATCTACCATTTTCTATTTTCAATGTTTTTTGTGTCTTTTTTCCCTCATAATGCTTTACTACTTTTTTTATATTAAGTAGATATTTTTAATGTTTCATTTTCTTTAATTTTCACATTTTTGTTCTTAGTGGTTGCTCAAAGGATTACAATATGCATCCAATTTCTATTTCAGATTAATGCTAAATTTGTTACATTAAAATACAGAAACTTTCTCTGTTGTAGCTCCATTATTTCGTTTAAATGTCTACTACTTTGTGCTAGTGTTACATCTTTATAAGTCCAATGGTAGTACAATTTGATTATTCTATTTTAGATAATGGCCTTTTAAATCAGAAAAAAATGATAAAATTACATTTATTGATGCTTTTTGTGTGAATTTGAGTTACTGTCTGGTGTTCCTTTCAATTAGATAGATGTACTTTTAGGATTAACTGAATTATCTGAGTCTTTGGGTATTCCTTTATTTTGCCTTCATTTTTTTTTAAAATATTTTATTTATTTATTTATGATAGAGAAAGAGAGAGAGAGACAGAGACACAGGCAGAGGGAGAAGCAGGCTCCATGCCGGGAGCCCGACGCGGGACTCGATCCCGGGACTCCAGGATCGCGCCCTGGGCCAAAGGCAGGCGCCAAACCGCTGAGCCACCCAGGAATCCCCTTGCCTTCATTTTTAAAGGATATCTGCTGGATATAGAATTTTTGGTTGACAGTTATTATTTTTAAATGTCGTCTCATTACATTCTTGCCATTATTGTTTGTAATGAGAAGTTAGCCGTTTTGTTTCTGATTTTAAGATTTTCTTTTTGTCTCCGGCTTTCTACATTTTTATGGAGATGTGTTAGGGGGTGGATTTACTGATTCTTTTGCCAGTTGATACTGAGCTCTTCTAGTGGATTTTTCACTTAATTTACTGTGCTTCTCAATTGCATAGTCTCCATTTAGTTCTTCTTGGTAATTTGTTTCATTGATATTTTCTATTTGATGAATTGTCCTATTTTCCCTGAATTATGTAAATATGGTTTCCTTTATTATTTGAACATAGTTATAAAAGGTATTTTGAAGTCTTTGTGAACTAAGTTGTACAGTTGAGCACCCTTAGAGATAGTTTTCATTTACTTTGTCTACTTTCCATGTTTCATATATTTTTTGGTTGAACACTGGACATTTTAGATAGTAAGTTGAAGCAACTCTGAACTCTGATTTCCTCTATCCAGGGGATGGTTGTTGTTGTTGTTGGTTTATTTCTTTAGTGACTTGCCTGAACCACATTTGTGGTATTTCCCCTATAGTGTGTGGCCTCTAATGTTGGTGCTTTTCCTCCTTGCCCATTTCCCCAATTCTTTGTGTGTTTGGTTCTGGCTTTCTAGGGATTACCCTGGGTCAGTATAATTTAGTCATCAGCCAGTGGTTGGCTAGAAGCTATTTAAACCATTGAACTAATAAGGCTCCACTCTTTGGCATGTGAGATATATATATATATATCATAATGTTTTCAATTCAGAGAGTTTGTAAATCGGATTTTTTTTTTTAATCTTTCTTTCCTTTCTTAACTTACTGAGTCTTACAAGGCCTCTTGGTTAATCATGAATGAATAGCTTGTTCCCTCTCCTCTAAGTAAGCACAGCCTGGCAAATGCATATAGCTATCCAGACTATCAGGGATATGTGAAATCGTAGCAAGGTCATCTTTGGCTGTTTTATTCTCTTGATCTTTCTGCTAATTTTCTGGCCGATCTGCTGTTTTGTAGCTTGTACCAACAAATACTGTTTCCTGAGGTTATACTTCTGATTTTTTTCTATCATTTTTGACAACTTTGTCTAGTTTTGTTGCTTTTTGGAAAGAGGACTTGCCAAATTCCTAATTGAGAATTCTTGAAGTCCTGTCCTGTATTCATTTTTATTTTGTAGTAAAAAATGTATAAAACTTACCATCTTAACCATCTTGAAGTATACACTAATTATAACTGTATGCACATTGTTATTGAATAGATCTGTAGACCTTTTTCATCTTTCAAAAATTATAACTGTATACTCATTTAACAACTTCCTTTTTCCTTCTTTCCCCCAGCCCCTGGCAACCATCATTTTATTTTGAAAGAGTTTGACTACCTTTGGAATCTTGTATAAGTAGAATCCTACAGTGTTTGTCTTTTTGTGACTGGTTTATTTCACTTAGCAGAATGTCTTCAACATGTTTATTCATTTTATAGCATAAGACAATTTCCTCTTTTTAAAAGACTGGATATATTTGATTGTATATAGCATATCTTCTTTATCCATTTATTTTTCAGTGGACATTTAGGCTGCTTCCATCTATTGACTATTGTGAATAATGTTGCAGTGAACATGGTTATGCAAATCTTTTTTGAGATCCTGTTTTCAGTTTTTTGGTGTATACTCAGAACTGATTTATCATGGTGATTCTATTAATTTTTTGAGGAGCATCTATAATGCTTTCTTTAGAGGCTGCATCATTTTACATTTTTACTAACAGAAATATTTGTCCACATATTTACCAGCAATTGTTACTTTTTGTTTTTTGATAGTGGCCATTCTTATTTTTGTTTTTTGGTAGTGGCCATTCTAACAGGTATGAGATGGTAGGTTATTGTGGTTTTGATGTGCATTTCCCTGCTTAGTGACATTGAACATCTTTTCATAAACTTGCTGGCGATTTGTATGTATTCTTTTGAGAAATGTCTCTTCAGTCATTCATCCATTATTAAATTGGATTACTTTCTGTTATTTTAGATATTAATTCCTTATCAGATAATGGTTTGCAAATATTTTTTCCCATTACATAGCTTGCCTTTTCACTCTCTTGAATGTTTTCTTTGCTGCTTGAAGGTTTTTAGTTTTGTCTGTTTGCTTTTACTTGTTAAATTTAAAGTATGCCTGTTGTCTGTAAGATTATTTTGTTATAGCCTACCTAGAATTAGGTTTCTAAAAACTATTTAACACCCTTCTTAAATTCTTTGTCACTAACATTCTTTGTGCAGTCATAGATATTCTGATTTTAGGAATGCATTTTTTTTTACAATGTATTTCTGAATAGTTATAAGTGAATAAAATTTTGAAGTTGTACAGTATATGAAGTAAAAGGAATGAAAATTGTCTTATAATTACATTAGGATGATCTATTATATCAACATTTGTGTTTTATCTTTAGCAAGGCATAATGTATTCTCATATATCACAATTCTGAGGAAATGGAAGCCATCTTGCTTATAGTTAGATGATTAATAAGTGTTGACCTTTTTTTTTTAAAGATTTTATTTATTTATTTATTTATTTATTTATTTATTTATTTATTTATTCATTCATTCATTCATTCATTCATTCATTCAGAGAGAGAGAGAGAGAGAGAGACAGGCAGGAAGCCCGACGCGGGACTCGATTGGGGTCTCCAGGATCACACCCTGGGCTGCAGGCGGTGCTAAACCGCTGTGCCAAACCGCTGTGCCAAACCGCTGTGCCACCGGGGCTGCCCGATAAGTGTTGACCTTAAAGCAGATTTCAGTATGGGTGATATAGTTCAAAATTCTATGTTTAAATATAGAATTCTGCCTCATGTGTTAGTGTTTAGGTAGTAGAAAGTTGATTAACAACATTTTAATAATACCTAGGTCTTGAGTTTGATTCACATGCTTTTAACTTCTTTTGTGAGAATCTGATTTGTGCCCATAAATTGCAACTTTGGGCATTTCACAAATGTCTTATTGTTTCACAAGTCAGGAAGTGGTAGAGATGGCAATATCATGGGCTCATTGTTCAAATAGATGCATAACCAATGGAAAGGTTAAGTGCTCATAATGGATGTATTGTTGCAGTATAATTGTGAGGAGCAAGGTTCTGGCATCATATTTTCCAGTTTTGAGTCCTGGTTTTCCAAGATGTGTCATTTTGGGAAGTTACTTGACCTTTCTATACCTCAGATTCTTCATCTGTAAAATGGGTAGATTAATAGTATTTACCTTTTTGGGCTCTAATAAGGATTAAAGAATGTATTCAGGTAAAGTAACTGGTACATAGTAAGTGCTCAGTAAACATTGTTTTTGTTATAGATGCTGTTGAAAATATATAATCTGTGCCAGTTGATTTACACTTGAAATTAATCTTTCAGGGCAGCCCTGGTGGCCCAGCGGTTTAGCGCCACCTTCAGCCCGCTGTGTGATCCTGGAGACCCAGGATCTAGTCCCACATCAGGCTCCCTGCATGGATGGCGTCAGCTTCTCTCTCTGCCTGTGTCTCTGCCTCTCTCTGTGTTGTGTCTCTTGTGAATAAATAAATAAAATCTTAAAAAAGAAAGAAAGAAATTAATCTTTCAGCTTAATAATGGCAAATACTTAAATTGTGACATTCCATTAGAATACAGTAGAAATAGATTTTAAGTATTCTGCTCTTGCAGAAAAAAAACTTGTGAAGACATATATGAGACCCACATATTTGTAAGCATAGTTAGCATTTTTATAATGATTGTTCTTAGAGGAGGATAATATTCTAAGCACTTTATATAAATTTGTTTTTTTAAAGTAAATTTTTTTCTGCTGCTTTACAGTTTTTTTTTTTTTTAAGATTTTTATTTATTTACTTATGAGAGACAGAGACAGAGAGAGAGAGAGAGAGGGCAGAGACACAGGCAGGGGGAGAAGCAGGCTCCATGCAGGGAGCCGGATGTAGGACTCGATCCCTGGACTCCAGGATCACATTCTCGGCCAAAGGCAGGCGCCAAACTGCTGAGCCACCCAGGTATTCCCCACTTCTTTCTAATAGTAATGGAAATCAGTCAGCAAACATTTACATTTTATGACCAGATAGTTTCCAGGTACAATCTTTAATTGGGTAAAGCTCAATACTATTTTTAGTTTTCAAGGTTGGTCAGTTTTTATTTTGTTGGGCCGCTCTCCTGTCTCTTAACTCTGCTCCCACGCCCTTCCTTTGAACTTGCTTTACAATCCTGCTCTATTAGTTTTAAAAAATACATGTTTTTAATAGAGATTTTAAATATCCCATTCAGTTATCTCAACCCTGCTGTTTACGATGATTATTACAACCACTACCATGTGTGAACCTTTGTTATGTACCACGTATTGTGTTTTATATTGACTCATCAGAAAAAGAAACGGGGTCCTAGGCAGGTTAACTAGCTTAATAAGAGTAACTTGTAGAATAAGTTTTTGTGGTGTATCGTTAGCTATAATTGAACAAGTTATTTGTTACCTTTTGATGAATAGTGTTTTTAAAAATATTTTTAGAAATTTCATTTCTCTTTTTAGAAAGTAATTTGAGTATTAGAGTGAAAAAATTAAGCACTTACTAACTTAATGTTTTATGTTTTAAGGAATTGAAATTGCCATTTACTTTTTTAAGTGGACATATTCATGAGTTGAGGATCCATGTACCATGGACAAAACTGGGTTCAGAACCAGTGGTAATTACCATCAATACAATGGAATGCATTTTGAAACTTAAAGATGGAATACAGGTAAGAAGTTTTTGAACCTAGTTGTTTGTTAACCAGTTTTAATAGTTATTGGTGTTAATTTTTAATGTTTGGGATATGTCACCTTTTACAAAAAGTTTATGTACACTTACTGTTTCTCACATGCCTATTAATGTAGCATAATTAATTGCAAAAGGATATTCTTATATTGGATAAATTATTCTATGGTTATTTTCATACTAATTTTACTTAATCTAATTAAACATCATAGGGATCATATAGATGGCTTATTATCTGTATCTACTAGAAGTAGGACCTGATTGTGTCCAATTTTCAGGTGAAGGTTTTTGAGTTTTTGCAAAAGAGCTATATGATTTTCTTATATTTACATGACATTTCTAAATGAGATGGAAATTTGTCATTTTTTGAGATGAAAATATAGTGAATTTACCTTCATATCAAATTTTAAGTTTTTATTTTAATTCCAGTTAACCTACAGTATTATAGTAATTTCAGCTGTAGGTTATAGTAATTTAACATTTAAATATAACACCTGGTGCTCATCACAAGTGTACTCCTTAATCCCCATCACCTTTTTAACCCATTCTCACACACATCTCTCCTCTGGTAACGACTATCAGTTCTGTATAGTTAGGAGTTCGTTTCTTGGTTTGCTTCCTTTTTTCCCCTTTGCTGGTTTGAATGGGTAAATAAGCTATGATATAATACACACACACACACACACACATATATCATATATATGGTGTATATATATACATATATATACACACACACACAATGGAATATTACTCAGCCATAAAAAGAATGAAAATCTTGCTATTTGCAATGACATCTATAGAGCTAGAGAGTGTTTTGATAAGCCAAATAAGTCAGAGAAAGACAAATACCATATGATTATGTGGAATTTAAGAAACCTATCAAATTACATTGACGTTTTGGCATCAGAAGCTGATTTTTTTTTCCTGACCTAGCTTTTCTCTGACCCATCTTACATTTCTCCTTAGTGTTTTGGTTTTCGCTTTTTATAAAGATGTAATACTGATTTTTAAGGAATTTCTAGCAAAAATTATTTAATCTAGAAAGCAGATAGGCCTGATTGCAGTATATCATAAATTTTTCCATTTTCATCTTAGAGAAAAGTAGTGTCTCTTTCATTTTATTACCTTTTCCTTAGCCCATATTTAACTTGCAAGTTTAAAAAATGCTTTCTAGAACCAAATGAGTTGATGAATATTAATAATTTAAATTTTACAAATTAATAGTTTATTAAATGTTAAGGCAATTTTAGTGTAATCCTAAATATAACTTTAGTCTGAAATTATGATTATTTATGATGTTAAAATAATTTCCTATTTTTTTAAATTTAATTTTATTTTTTTAATTTCCTATTTTAAAAAGATACTTTGTCATATTAACCCACTGGACTCTTTTTTTCTCCTTTTTTGAAATCTTTCATTCTAAACCTTTATTAACCAGTTTAACTGATACAGTTTCTGGAACTAAGTAGACCAATGCTGTATTATCATGAGAATTTATTTTGTAAATATAAAATACATGGGAGATTGATATAGAAGTCTGTGATGTAGTTATATTACAACAGAGTTTTACTTTACATTTATTTTAGGTAATACTTAAATGGTCTTAATCATCGTCTGTTCCTGGAATTTAATTTTTTTTAAAAGTCTGGACTTAGTTATACCACCCATGGAGTGTTCCATATTAAAAGAGAAAAAAAAATCCATACACTAAGTATTTTTTCAATGGGAAGGTGGAAGTTTCAAGGCCAGATGTCCCATAAGAAACACATTTTAAAAGAGGCAAATTACAACTAATTATAGAGCCTGTAGAAAAAGATTTGTAACACATGACTTAGTGCAGCCTAGAACTAATATTTGATATTGGACCATGCAGATGGCTACTGCAGGAATGATCAGGTTTCTTGCTGCATGGTATTTGAGACTTGAATTTTGTGGTGTGTACAGCAAAAGGTCAAGTGTCATGAATGTAAACTACTCTCAAAACAAGTATTTTTTGCAGATGTTTAAAATTTTGAGGTAGAAAAGATTTTTGAAAATTGCAGTTGACATTTGGACAAATTATTCAGCGTTGTCCATCCCTGGAGAGTAATACTTAGGTTAGTGATTGGAATTAATTTTTCAGTAAGACATTATAGATGAAACACGTTTTTTTTTTTTTTTTTTTTTTTTGAAACACGTTTTTAAACAGTTTATTTTCCTATGTTAAGTTCTGATTAGTATAGTAGAAAATTAAGTTAAAAAGTTACATATGTACTAGTAAAACTGAATAAGCCTATATTTAGTTTAAATTATTTCAAATTACTACATTGTAGAATCACAATGAAGTAAATACTTATTTCATAAATTTAGTGTGGAATGTTTGGTTAAATGAAGGGATCCTTTAGATTTATAGATACGAATCTGTTAATACTACTATTGATATTTGACAATGTAATAAATACAACTTAAAGTTAGAAATCTGAGGTCTAATTCAGAACAGATCATTACAAAAATATAATATTGCTAAATGCCTTGATAAGAAGGCATGTCTCATTTGTAAAGTTCAGTTTAATTCTACCAACATTTAGTTTGCTGCTCTTCAGTGCACTGTAAAAACATTGCCAAGATATTTATATAATCTTCTAAAGAGACCTAGAGAAAGAGATTTATGATGATTGTGGGTGACTCTAGAGATAATAATTATAATATATTGCCTTTACCTTAGCATATCTCTGTAATTAGCTTTTTGTTTTGTTTTGTTTAAGATTTAGAGAGTTCATGGGTGTGAGCCAGAAGGTGGGAGAGGGAGGTAGGGAGAGAATCTCAAGCAGATTCCCTGCTGAGTGCAGAGCTCTATCTTTCCACCCTCAGATCATGCCCTGAGTTGAAACCAAGAGTTGGATGCTCAACTGACCAAGCCACCCAGGCACCCCTATAATTAGTTTAATAGAGATTTTTTTGGATGAGAAGGTGACCCAAGTTGTTGTGTTAGATCAAATGCCACCTTGATGTTCACATTGAACTATTTTTGGTGAATTAATATTTCACTCAGAATATATTTAACTGTTAGCTGTTTACTCTGAGAGACATATCGGTCATCAAACCGCCTTTGGATCCTTCAGATTTTACTTGTGAGCGTTTTTTTTTTTTTTTTCCCTGACTTCAGATACAGAATTTGATTCATGACACATCATCAGTGGTCCCAGTCTGACTTATTTAACTCGTTCCCTCTAATAAATACATGTGGATCTAGCACATAACTGAGTAACTTACATTTAACTATGTGCTCTCCTCCTTTTGTTTATCTTGCTTTTTGGCCTCTTTGGGCCTCATCTGGAAAATAGGGCAAGACTTGATACATAGTTCTTAACCCTGTGGTTGGTTGTATATGATTTTTTAGCTCATTGTATTAATAAATCTTGCAAAAAAACTTCTTTAACCTAGAGTAGTAGTAAATTTGTTTTTAAAGAACTATTTATTCTGGCCTTTGTGTCACCTAGAAAGTTTAAGAAACAATAAAACAACAAGAAGCCCCCACCCCCCAAAACGTATAAAGTCTTTTGACCTGATAAAAGTGACCATTTGCAAAGCTATTTATTGAATACTTGCTGTTCATTAAAAAACAACAACAACAACAAAAAAAAGAAAACAAACAAAAAAACCCCACAAACCTAAAATCTTTTGTACCTCAACCAAGGCTTTAAAATGTAAAAACAGATTAAACCCCCTCAAGCTCTTTGTTAATATGTGTATGTGCTTTTTAATCCTGGTCAGTGCTTGGAGTTTACAGGACAGTCTTGTTCTCTTGCATGTTTTGGTGCTCTCAAAATCCACTATTCATTTTGGTAGTCTTAAAGAGCATAGGAAAGTATCCTATCTTGTCCTTGAAGCTTGAGCACTATGCTGGAGGAAGTATTGGTAAAGCTATTAATATATATATTGGCCTTTTAAAAAAACACTTTAATTCTCTTAAATAAGGTGGGATTAATTTGAATGACTACTACTATAGTAGTCATTTGAATGTGTTGTGTGTCATTGTCACCACCCCCCGCCAAAATTCATATATTGAAATTATCCCCAAAGATGATGGTATCAGGAGGTAGGGTCTTTGGGAGATGCTTAAGTCATGAGCCCTCATGAGTGGGATTAGTGCCTTATAAAAGAGGCTCCAGAGAGATGCCTACCTCTTTTGCCATGTGAGGACACAGTGAAAAGGTACCAGCTGTGAACCGGGAAGAGGGCCCTCAAACCAGACCACGTTGGCACTTTGATCTTGGACTTCCCAGCCAGTTCTGTAGAACTGTGAGAAATAAATTTCTGTTGCTGTTATAAGCTACTCAGTCTGTGATATTTTGTAGAGCAGCCCAAATGGACTAAGACAACTTACTTTTTCAGAAATTTAACAGGGTTCAGAAATGCTGACTTGGGCTGTGTACTTTATTGTACTATTATTGATTTCCTCACTTGCACTGTTATAAGTTAATGATGGTAGTGATGATAATGAATAATGTAGTCTAGATTCATTCTGTAGTTTCCTTATATAAAAAGTGAGAAAGAGTTCCCTATAACTTATGGGTCGTGTCTTTACTCTCACAGGGAACCCCTTTTATATTGTAAAGGAGATGAATACTCTGGTACATCTTCCTGTGTAACAGTTCAGAAAAGCTACATAACTATTAATAAAATTAATTATAATTTTATATCATTTTTGATCTAGTGGAAGAATTTTGTAGATGGAGTATGTAGTTAAATAATTTCCAGTGTTTGGCTATATTTGCTGCCTACAAACTTCAGGGCTTGGTTTGAATTCTTGTTTCTGGTGTTGTAGCTGGAATGGTGAACTAAGACTGGGAAGTGGGGGCATTGATGTTTTATATAAAGAAGGCAAATGGAGGAATCAGCAGAGGAGAATCCAAGAGTCCTTGACAGTGATTCCTAAGTAATCTGCCCTAGTGATAGGCCACATGAAAGAGTGGAGAAGTTGTATAATTATAATTACCAAATAATATGTAGAGGAGAGATAGTAGTAAATGTCATTCACATCCTCAGCTGAGAGAAGAATAAGCCAAATCACCCTTTCTGTAAGATACACATAAAATCATGTGTTTTGCTGAAGAAATTTTAAATACGTGAATCTGATTCTGAATTTACTTGCACTTAGTAGAGGTATACCAAATTTTTTGAGTAAGTGAGGTATTCCGTTTAGTTAGGTGCAGCAAGCATTAGGGTGGTTTCCATTCTCTTCTGTATATCTTGAATCTTCTAAAATTAACTTAATACCTGAGATTATATTCTAAATCTGTTTTGAGATGTACTAGAGAAATAGATACTTTTGAGTTTCACTCTGGGTGGAATTCTTTCTTTATGTATTTGTATATATTCATAGCGAATTTCAAGTATATGCTATAGTATTATTAACTGTAGTCACCAAGCTGTACACTAGAATCCTTTTTTTTTAAATTTTTATTTATTTATGATAGTCACACAGAGAGAGAGAGAGAGAGGCAGAGACACAGGCAGAGGGAGAAGCAGGCTCCATGCAACGGGAGCCCGATTCGATCCTGGGTCTCCAGGATCACGCCCTGGGCCAAAGGCAGGCGCCAAACCGCTGCGCCACCCAGGGATCCCCTGTACACTAGAATCTTAGGTCTTGTTCAGCTTATAACTGAGAATTTGTACCCTTTGACTAATATTGCCCATTTGACCCAGGACCTGTCAAACATTATAATTCTACTGCTGCTATGAGTTTGACACCTGACACCGTTGTTTTTTTTTTTTTTTTTTTTTTTTTTAAGATTCCACATAGTATTTGTCTTCGGCTTATCTCATTTATCACAATGCCCTTCAGGTTCATCTATGTGGTTACAAATGCAGGATTTACTTTTCACAGCTCAATAATATTTGTGCATGTATGTGCAGGTGTGTATGTGCACACGTGTGTGTATGTAGGCACTCCCATTGATGGACACTTAGGTTATTTCCATATCATGGCTATTGTCAGTAATGCTACAGTGAACATGAGAGTACAGATATCTCTTTGAAATAGTTATGTTTTCTTTTCATATATATCCAGAAGTGGGATTGCTAGATAATGTGGTAACTCTATATTTGAATTTTTAAAGAACCTCTATACCATTTTCCATAATGACAATACCAATTTACATTACTATCAACATTGTACAAAGGTTCCCTTTTTTCAATATTCATTATTTCTTGTCTGTTTGATAATAGTCATCCTAATAGTTTGGAGTGATATTTCGTTGTGGTTTTCATTTGCATTTTTATGATGGTTATTGATGTCTAGCACCTTTTGAGCTGTTGGTCATTTGTCTAACTTCTTTAGAAAAATGCTTATTTAGTTCCTTTGCTTCTTTTTAATTGGATTGTTTTTTGATATTATAGTTCATTTTTTATATTTTAAGTATTAACCCTTTATGAGATGTATAGTTTGCACATATATTCTCCTGTAAACAGGTTGACTTCATTTTGTTGATAGTTTCCTTGACTGTGCAGTAGCTTTTTAATATGATGTAGTCCCACCTTTTTTTTTTTTTTTTTTTTGGTTTTGTTGCCTGTGCCTTTGGTGTATCCAAAAATGACTGATGTCAAGGAACCTTTTCCCTTAATTTTTCTTGTAGTAGTTACACAGTTTCAGGTCTTATATTTAAGTTTTTAATCCATTCTGAGTTAATTTGTGTGCTTGGTGGAAGGTTGAGTCCACTTTCTTTTTTTGCTTTGTAGCTGGATACTTTTTCCAGCATGACTTATTGAAGAAACTGTCCTTTCTGTATTGTGTGTTCTTGGTTCCTTTGCCAAGGATTAGTTGACTGTATATGCATGAGTTTATTTCTGGGCTCTCAATGCTGTTTCATTGATATGTGTCTGTTTTTATGTACCATACTGTTTTGATTACTGTAGCTTTGAAATATATTGGAAATCAAGAAGTGTGATGCTTCCAATTTAGTTCTTTCTCAAGATTGCTTTGGTTATTTGAGATCTTTTCTATGGTGCCATATGAATTCTGGAATTGTTTTTCTGATATATGTAAAAAATGCCATTGGAATTTTGATAGGGATAGCATTGAATCTATAGATCATTTTATTTATTTTTTATTTTTTATTTTTTAAAATATTTATTTATTCATGAGAGACACAGAGACAGAGGCAGAGGGAGATTCAGGGTCTTCATAAGAGCTGGATATGGGACTTGTTGATCCTGGATCCCAAGATCACGACCTGAGCCAAAGGCAGCTGCCCAACCGCTGAGCCACCCAGGTGTCCCTATAGATCATTTTAGATACAGTATTTATTGTTTTTGATGCTATTGTAAATGAGAATGCTTTTTTTTTTTGAGAATGCTTTTTAAATTTCTCTCTGATAACTCATTAAAAGCATATAGAAACACTGATTTTTGTATATTTACTTTGTATCCTGTAACTTTACTGAATTATTCCTACTAGTTTTTTGTAGGATTCTTTAGAGTTTTTTATGTGTAACATAATGTTATCTGCAAACATTTTAATGCTCCCTTTCTCGTTTGGATGCCTTTTATTTCTTTTTATTTCCTAGTTGTTCTGACTAGGATTTCCAGAATTATGTTGAGTAAAAGTGATGGGATTGGGCATCTTTGTCTTGTTCTATTCTTAGAGGAAAAGCTTTTGGCTTTTCATCACTGAGTATATTAGCTGTCATGGTGTCCTATATGGCTTTTATGTTGAAGTACATTACTTTTATATCTAATTGTTGAGAGTGTTTATCATGAAAGGAATGTTGTCAGATGCTTTTTCTGCATCTTATAAGATGATTTTTATCCTTCATTTGTTAATGTGATGTATTATTATATTTACCTGTGTATGTTGAACCATCCTGGTATCCCAGGGGTAAATCCCTCTGTGAGTTTTTAAATATGCTGAATTCAGCTTGCTAATATCTTGTTGAGAATTTTTACATATATATTCATGAGGGATATTAGCCAGTAATTATCCTATAGTGTCTTTGTCTGAGTTTGGTATCAGAGTAATGCTGGACTCATAAAATGAGTTTGGAAGTATTCCATCCTATTACATTTTTTGGAGTGTGAGAAGGATTAACATGAGTTCTTCTATATATATTTGGTATAATTCACCAGTGAAGTATCTTTCTTGGGCTGTTCTTTGTTGGGAGTTTAAGTTTTTAATTACCTGGTGCTCATCATGACAAGTACACTCATTAATCCCCCACCAACCTCCCCTCTTTTAATCGTCAGTTCTCTATAGTTAAGAGTCTGTTTCTTGGTTTATTGTTCCATCTCCCACCCTTTACTTGTTTGTTTTGTTTCTTAAATTCACTCATATGAGTGAAATCATATGTATTTGTCTTTCTCTTACTGCCTTATTTCACTTAGCATTATACTCTAGCTCCATCCATATTGTTGCAAATGGCAAGATTTCATTCTTTTTTGTGGCTGAATAATATCCAATTTTATATGTATATACCACATCTTATTTATCCATTCATCAGTCAGTGGACTTAAACTGTTTAATAATTTGGGTATTGTAGATAATGCTGCTATAAACACCAGGGTGCTGCATGTATCCTTTTGAATTAGTGCTTTTGTATTCTTTAGGTAAATACCTAGTAGTAGTGCATTTGCTAGATTATAGAGTAGTTCTATTTTTAACTTTTTATTTTTTTAAAAAAGATTTTATTTCTTTATTCATGACAGACACAGAAAGAGAGGCAGAGACATAGGCAGAGGGAGAAGCAGGCTCCATGCAGGGAGCCTGATGTGGGACTCGATTCCAGGTCTCCAGGATCAGGCCCTGGCCTGAAGGTGGTGCTAAACTTCTGAGCCACCCGGGCTGTCCCTATTTTTAACTTTTGAGGAATCTCCATACTGTCTTTCACAGTGGCTGCTCTGGTTTGCATTCCCATCAACAGTGCAAGAGGATTCCCCTTTCTCCACATCCTTGACATCATCTGTTTCTTGTGCTGTTGATTTTAGCCATTCTGATAGATGTCAGGTGATATCCCACTATAATTTTGATTTGCATTTTCCTGATGAGTGATGTAGAACATCTTTTCATGTGTCTATTGGCCATCTGGATGTTTTCTTTAGAAAAGTGTGTATTCATGTCTTCTCATTTTTAAGTGGGTTGTTTTGTAGATTGTTGACTTTGATAAGTTCTTTATAGATTTTGGATACTATCCCTTTATCAGATATGTCATTTGCAAATATGTTCTCCCATTCTGTGCTTGCTTTTTAGTTTTGTTGATTGTTTCCTTCGCCGTGTAGAGCTTTTTATTTTGATGTAGTTTCAATGGTTTATTTATTTATTTATTTTTTTAAAGATTTATTTATTTATTTATGATAGAGAGAGAGAGAGAGAGAGAAAGGCAGAGACACAGGCAGAGGGAGAAGCAGGCTCCATGCCGGGAGCCTGACGTGGGACTCAATCCCAGGTCCCAGGATCGCGCCCTGGGCCAAAGGCAGGCGCCAAACCGCTGAGCCACCCAGGGATCCATCAATGGTTTATTTTTGCTTTTGTTTCCCTTGCCTCAGAAGATCTACCTTGAAAAAAGTTGCACGATTCATGTCCGAGAAATTACAGCCTGTGCTTTCTTCAAGGACTGTTTGGTTTCCTGTCTTATGTTTAGGTCTTTAATCTGTTTTGAATTTATTTTTGTGTATGGTGTAAGAAAGTGGTCCAATTTCATTCTTTTGCAAGTGGCTGTCCAGTTTTCCCAGCACCATTTGTTGAAGACTTTTTTTTTTCCCCCCATTGGGCATTCTTTCTTGCTTTGTTGAAGATTAGTTGACCAGAATTATGGGTTCATTTCTGGGTTCTCTGTTCTGTTCCATTGATCTGTGTGTATCATTTTGTGCCAGTACCATACTGTCTTGATCCCTACAGCTTTGTAATACAGCTTGAAATCTAGAATTGTGATGCCTCCAGCTCTGCTTTTCTTTTTCAGGATTGCTTTGGCTATTCAGGGTCTTCTGTGGTTCCGTACAAATTTTAGGATTGTTTGTTCTAGGTCTGTGAAAAATGCATGTAGTATTTTGATAGGGATTCCATTAAAGGTGTGGATTATTTTGGGTAGTATAAACATTTTAACAATACTTGTTTTTCCAACCCACAAACATGGAATGTTTTTCCATTTCTTTACATCTTCCTCAATATCTTTCATAATTGTTCTATAGTCTCCAGAGTACAGATCATTTACCTCTTTGTTTAGGTTTATTCCTAGATATCTTAATGGTTTTTTGCAGTCATAAATGGGATCAATTCCTTGTTTCCTCTTTCTGCTCTTTCATTTTTGGTGTGTAGAAATGCAACATATTTCTGTACATTGATTTTTTTTTTATGTCCTGTGACTTTGCTGAATTCATGTATCAGTTCTAGCAATATTTTAGTGGAGTCTTTCACACTTTCTACATGGAGTATCGTGTGAGTAGTCAAAGTTTGACATCTTCTATGTTGATTTGGATGCCTTTTATATCTTTTTGTTGTCTGATTGCTGAGGCTAGGACTTCCTATTCTTTATGTCTTCTCTAATCTTTATTCATTCCTGGTTTTGGGTTTACTTTTATTTTTTTTTAATAGTTCCATAGAGTGTAAATTTAGGTTGTTGATTGAGATCATTCTTTTATAATACATTTTTTATAGCTATAAATTTCTAGGTATTGCTTTAGTGCATCCATTTGTTTGATATGTTTTTTTTTCATTCATCTTATTTTGTAGTTTCTTTGTGATTTTTTTCTGCCATTGTATGTTTACATAGTTTATAATTTCCCTTCTGTTACTGATTTATAGTTTTGTTCCATTGTAGTCAGAGTAGATACTTCATACAATTTTGAACTTCTGAAATTTATTTAACTATGGCAGATAATCATCCTATCATGGAGAATGTTCCTTGGGTACTTGAAAGCTGTTTATATTCTTTTCTTCCTTCCATTTTATTTTAAATTTTTTTAAATTTTTTAAAATTTTTTATTAATGATAGTCACAGAGAGAGAGAGAGAGAGGCAGAGACATAGGCAGAGGGAGAAGCAGGCTCCATGCACCGGGAGCCCGATGTGGGATTTGATCCCAGGTCTCCAGGATCGCGCCCTGGGCCAAAAGCAGGTGCCATACTGCTGCGCCACCCAGGGATCCCTCCATTTTATTTTAAATAGATACTTTAAGTAATCCCTACACCTAGCATGGAGGTAAACTCCTTTAAAAAAGAAAAGATTTTATTTATTTATTCATAGGGACACAGCTAGAGAGAGAGGCAGAGACACAGGCAGAGGGAGAAGCAGGCACCATGCAGAGAGCCCGACGTGGGACGTGGGACTCGATCCCAGGTCTCCAGGATCACGCCCTGGGCTGCAGGTGGCGCTAAACCGCTGCACCACCGGGGCTGCCCAGGACGTAGACTCCTAAAACAGTCACAGGTTCTACCGACTGAGCCAGGCTCCTCTCTTCCTTTCATTAAAAAAAGATTAAAAATTATTTATCTGAAAAATAATTATAGATTTGCAAGAAGTAGCAAAGAAAAATACAGAGAGCTCTTACATCCCTTAACGCAGCCTTCCTTAATGTTAACATCTTGCATAACTATAGTATAATATAAAAAGGAACTTACATTGACACTATTATTAATTCAGTTTATTCAGATTCACCGTGTGTGTGTGTGTGTGTGTGTGTGTGTGTGTGTATGTGCGTAGCTCTGCATGTTTTATTCTACCTGTAGCTTTGTGAAACTACCACCACAGTCAAGTTACAAAACTGTACCACCACTGCAAGGCCTCCTTGTGATACTCCCTTATAAACTGTACCATGAGTGTCCTTGCCCTCTGACCCCTAATCTCTGGCAACCATTTATCTTTTCTCATTCTCTGTAATTTTATTTCAAGAATAATGCATACAAATGAAATACAGTATATAAGTTTTTGAGGTTAGTTTTTTTTTGCTTAGCATAAATCCCTTGAGATTCATCCAAGTTATTGGTTTGTTGTATGTATCATTGAGTAGTATTCTGACATACATCTCTGCTGTATCACAGATTGTTCAACCATTCATCCTTTCAACTAATTTTTGGTAGCTTCCCGTTTTTGATATTACAAATCTGCTCTAAATATTTGTATACAAATTTCTTTTTTTTTAAAATAACGATTTTATTTATTTATTCACGAGAGACACAGAGATAGGGAGAGGCCTAGGCAGAGGGAGAAGCAGGCTCTTTGTGGGGAGCCTGATGTAGGACTTGATCCTGGGACTCCAGGATCACCACCAGAGCCAAAGGTAGAGGCTCAACCACTGGGCCACCCAGGTGCAAATATCTATGCTTCTCTAAGTTCTGGGATAGATGCCCAAGGTCACTATTGTTGTATCCCATTTATATTTTAAAAGAAATTGCTAAATTGATTTCTAGAGAGTGGTTGTACTAGTGTCCATTCCCATGAGTAGTATAGGAGTGATCCAGTTTCTCTGTCCTTACTAGCATTTGTTATTAACACTATTTTTATATAGCCATTCTGATAAGTATGCAGATATCTCATTGTGTGTTAATTCTCAAATCTCATTTTCCTGAGGGTAATTATGTTGAACATTTTTCATATACTTATTTGCCATATGTGCTAGTAAAATATGTATTCATGTTTTTTGTTCACTTTCTAATTTGAATGTTTTCTCAATGTTGAGTTTTTTTTTTATTTTTTATTTTTCTCAATGTTGAGTTTTGAGAGTTCTTTTGTACATTTTATTTATGTATTTATGTATTTATGTATTTATTTATTTTCTTTTGTTCATTTTAAAGCAAGTTCTGTGTCAGGTATGTGGTTTACAAATGCTTTCTGCCAGTTTGTAATTTGTCCTTTGATCATCATCAATGCCTTTTGTAGAACAAAAGGTTTCAAGTTTGATTGGGTCTAATTGATCAGTTTTTCCTTTTATGCATATGTGCTATTGATGTCAAATAACTGTTTGCCTAGCCCGAGATAGCAAAGATTTTCTTGTATATTTTTATCCTAAGAGTTTTGTAGTTGTACATATTTAAGTCTATAAACTTAACACCTTAGATTAAAATCACCTCAAAATAGATTAGTTTGAAGCTCGCTCTCTCTCTCTCTCTCTCTCTTTTTTTTTTTTTTTTTTTGGCCTATGGATGATCCTCGCTTTTCCAGCATCAGTTGTTGGAAAGGTTGGCCTCCTCCATTGAATTACTTTAGCACTTTTATAAAAAATCAATTTGGTATATTTATATGGGTTTATTTGTGGGTTCTCTTTTCTTTTCCATTGATTAGTATCACACTGACTTGAGTACTATAGTTACATAGTAACCTTTAACATTGGGAATTGTGTATCCTCCCACTTTATTCTTCTTTTTCTTTTTCTTTTTTTTTTTTTTATTCTTTTTTTTTATTCTTCTTTTTCAAAATTGTCCTGGCTATTTAGAATTGAACATTTCTTTTCAAATAAATTCTAGAATGAGCTTTTCAATGCCTAGGAAAAACTGGTTGGGATTTGGCAGGAATTGCCTTAAATATATAGATCAGTTTGGGAGGAATTGGCATCTTTTCTATGTTGTCTTCTAGTTGGTGAACAGAGTATGTGTCAACAGTCATTTAGATATTTCTTGAAGCATTTTGTTTTTTCAGCATATAGATCCTGTATGTGTTTGGTTAGATTTATACCTAAATATTTTCTTTGGACTGTTGGTAAATGTCACTGTGTTCTTGATTTTGGTTTCTAGTTATTCATCTTTATATTATAAAGTTGATTTTTGTATGTTAATCCTATGTTCTGTGACTTTGCTTCAGTTATTTACTCTAGGAATTATTTTTGTTTTTGGTAGATTTCTACAAGTAGAGAAGGTTTTATTCACTTTTTATCTGTTTTTATGCCTTTTCCACCATTTTAAAAATTTACAAGTTAATATTTACTGAATATGAATATGCTGAATATGCATATTGAATATGCCTCCCTGGCGCCACTGTAAATACTTCTGCAAAGGTCGGTAGTACATCAGTGTTGCAAAATCCAGTGGACACTTTTCACTTTTTAATCCTCACCCAACTGTGATAGTTGATACTTTTAATCTCTGAAAACTTCACTTTCTATGGCTCCTCTGATTGTTTCCCTATATTTCTGGCACCCTTTCTCTGGCCTCTCTTGTGACCTTTTCTGCCACCCATCCCAAAATTTATATTAGTTTCCTGGGCTTTGAGTATTTTAATCCTGTCTTTGGATAATTTTATTTCCTATGGATTTAGTTATTATGTGTTGTTAATTCATAAAATCCTACCTTGAAGTCCAGTCTCATTTTCTGAGCTTCAACATCAAGAGCAAAGGATCTTTCTTGGCTTGTATAACCCATGGAATGTTCCACGTTAATCTTAAACTGAAATACTTTCCTCCTTTTATATTATCTATTTCAGTGATCAATTCCATTATTTACTTTCAATCCAAACTAGAAACTCTGAAGTCATCCTTAACTTTCTACATTGCTTTTATTCCATTATTCATCAGTCTCTGGATTCCACTGATATACTATGTCTTGAATATAGATATTTCAGTCATCACTAGTACTTCTCTCCAAACCATTTTTCACACTGCCTTCAGGAATGAATGAGATTCCTAAACTGTAGACCTGATGGCTTAACTCTTTGCCTAAAATTTATTTATGGCTATCCTCCTGTTGCTTCTGTAGTTCTCAATCTTTTTAGCCCAGCTTCCTGGATCACTTTCTCTTCTCTTATACTTGTTTCTCTGAATCATTTTATAGTACATCACACTGACACTGTATTGATTACCATCGAACCTAAAGAAATGTAACATATAAAATAAGTTCATTTATGGATAGGGATAATAGATGATAATAATTTATCTGAGTATTATTTTTTAAAGATTTTATTCATTTATTCATGAGAGACACAGAGAGAGGCAGAGACACAGGCAGAGGGAGAAGCAGGCTCCCCTTGGGAACCCTGTTGTGGGACTCGATCCCAGGTTTCCAGGATCACGCCCAGGGCCAAAGGCGGTGCTAAACCTCTGAGCCACCTGGGCTGCCCCAAGATAAGTTTATGTATAGTTTGACGTTTGTAAGATTTTATTTGAGAGAAAGAGTGTGTGTTCATGTGTGAATGAGGAGATGGGGCTGCATTGGACAGAGGAAGAGCGAGAGACAGAATCTCCAGCAGATTCTGCACTGAGCTCTCCATGGAGCCCATTGGGGACTTGATCTCATGACTTTGAGATCATGACATGAACCAAAACCGAGTTGACCCTAACCAGCTGAGCCACTGAGGCACCCCTACTTTTACTTTAATAAACTGCTTTGTTCTTTTTTTATTTTTTATTTTTAAAGATTTTATTTATTTATTTATGAGACACCCAGACAGAGAGAGAGAGGCAGAGGCAGAGGGAGAAGCAGGCTCCATGCAGGGAGCCCAATGCAGGACTTGATCCCGGTACTCCGGGATCACGCCCTGGGCCTAAGGCAGGCGCTAAACTGCTGAGCCACCGAGGGATCCCTAAACTGCTTTGTTCTTGCTTTAAAAAAAAAAAAAAAAAAATATATATATATATATATATATACATATATACGTATATATATACGTATATATATATATTTAAACCTAGAATCTTTTATTGTGGCATGTATAAACTTAAAATTTATACCATATGAAAACCGAACTTGACATAAACTAGATTTTTGGTTAAATAAAAAAAATAATTAAACTTACTGAGGAAGTTTTAATTACTGTTTACCATGTTGGATGTTTTAGAGGGGTCCTGTTGTATTTGTTTTATCCTTGGGAAGTTTTTCCCTTTTATCCTTGGGAAGTTTTTCCCTTTTGAGCTGAAAATGGTATTTTCATTCTCTCATAGCTCTTCTATCTTAGGAAGAAAAGTCACATTTGGATTTAAACTAGTAATGAAGTTTTTATTTTTATGAAGGACTTTCTAAGAATGTTATGAATGAATGAAAATATGGGGTTGTAATAGAAGTGCCAGTACAACCTCAATTATAGTGTTCAGTGTTGTGGACACTATAATTTATATGTTTAAATGCTGCAGACAGAAAACAATGCTGGTTTGATACTTTGCAGCTTGCTGGTGGTTGGTTGCATGTTCTCTTTCCTTTTTTAGCCTTAAGGCATCTCAGTGTGTTGTCTGGCATTAACAATAATGAAGAACAAAGACTGCAGCTTCTTAGTTTTTACTTCTGTTTGGTTCAAAGGCTAGTCTATAGGTTCCCTTTCAATGCATAAAATGCAGTGGTTCCCTGATTTTCCTTCTGATGATTAGATACTGATAATTTTCTTTTTTACTTGAACTTATTCATTATGTCATGATTTTTTTTTTAAACTTGAGATATCTAGTACTTAGTACTAAGTCTGTATTTGAACTGAGTTTTCTGTAGGCAGAGTTGGATTTTACTAGTTTGACAGTCTGCTTATTAATTGGAGTGTTTTAGGTAGAGTGTATATTTTATGTGGATTTTAGTAAGGTTGGTCTTTTTTTTTTTTTTTAGTAAGGTTGGTCTTAAGTTGAATGTCTCTTTGTTTTCGGCTTGTCTCATCGAATTCTTTTCCTGCCTTTTTTGCATTTGCTGAGTATATTTGAGCAATCCATTTTATCTTTGTTACTGGTTTATTTGCTATCTCTCCATTTTTTAGTCATTGCTTTGGGGTTAATAATATGCATGTTTAACTTATATCACCTACTTTCAAGTAATATACCACTTCATGGGTAATATAAATATTATTTGTTAGTATGCTTACAACGGTATGCTTCTCTTTATCCCCTGCCATAATTTGTGCTAATGTTGTTTTAACTCTTCTATATATGTTATAAATTTGCAATATGTTGCATATTTGCAATATGTTATAATTGCTTTGAACAGTTTTTGTTTTAAGAAATAAAAAATAAGGAAAAAGTGTCTGTTCTATTTACCCATATACTTTGGCATTCTTGATTTAAAAAAAATTTTTTTTTTTTTAAATTTATTTATGATAGAGAGAGAGAGAGAGAGGCAGAGACACAGGCAGAGGGAGAAGCAGGCTCCATGCACTGGGAGCCCGATGTGGGATTCGATCCCCGGTCTCCAGGATCACGCCCTGGGCCAAAGGCAGGCACCAAACCGCTGCGCCACCCAGGGATCCCTCTTGATTTTTTTATATCAAAGTTTTCATCTAGCAGCATTTTATACTTGATGAACTTCCTTGAATAATTTTTGTAGTCCATTTCATCTTGCCACAGATTCTTTCCGTTTTTGTTTGTTTGAGAAAGTCTTTGCTGCTTTCTTTGCTTAATAATTCTGATTGCTAGATATAACCATTGGGTTAACTCCTGTTTATCTGCTTATGCCTACAGCTTTTCTAATAGCAACCCTATCATTTCTAATTTAAAGAGACAGCAAGAGTTGGAATGAGAGAAAGATGGTTAACTATAAGATGAAAGGATTTTGGTGAGAGTAATAGAAAGAGCTTAAAGTAATTCCTTTTTTGAACTCTTTCAAGTAACAAACTCTTTCAAAAATTTTCATTTTTTAAAACTTATTTATTTATTTATTTATTTATTTATTTATTGAGACACACTGAGAGAGAGAGAGAGAGAGAGAGAGAGAGAGAGGCAGAGACACAGGCAGAGGGAGAAGCAAGCACCATGTAGGGAGCCCGACATGGGACTCCATCCAGGGTCTCTAGGGTCACGCCCTAGGCTGCAGGCGGCGCTAAACCGCTGCGCCATTGGGGCTGCCCAAAATTTTCACTTTTGATAAGCTGTTTGTCCTTAAGAACTTTAATTTCCTCATTTGTTAAAACACAGTGTTTCATAAGATGTTTGTGATGATTATGAACAATAAATTAAAGCTTCTTGCATTGTTTTTATTCATAAATGTTATACTGTAAAATAATATCCTAAGTATTATCTGTTTGCTTTAAAAAAATTCCTTTATAAATAATGTTCTGAAGTCAAGAACTCTTTCCTTTCTCACTTATGCAGGAGATGGCAGTTGATACCATTGTACAGAGTATCCTGAATGTGATCCGGTATCCTCTCCATTCTATTTTACTATCTTCAGGATCTTTTTTTATGTCTACACTGAATGGAGTCTCTTCCTGTCTCAGTTTGCTCAACAACACTTACTCTTTAACGTACTATAATCTGGCTTCTTCCTTTACTACTCTGATAGAACTACTCTTTCAAACTTCAGTAATGATCTGTAAATATTACTATTAAGTTAACTTTGGTCTAATTTGAGATGATTATAAATACTGTAATATTCAGATTTGATATCTTTTTGGTGGAGAATTAAATTTATCCATGTTGTCCAAATATGGAGTAATTTTAAGGAGAGACTCTTGTTTGGTGTTGATGGTTATTTTGTGTATTTGCATGCACAGAGGTGCTGTTGATCAATATTCAGTTGTTGAGTTCTTCCTGAAGTTTAGGCTTATGCCGATTTAACAGTGCAATCTTCAGCTTTCCTGATAGGTTTTATTGTTTGCCTCAACTTGTCTAAATGCAGACATCCCTGCAAATTAGATCTTTCTGGATTTTTGTATCATATTTAGTAACACCATTATTGCCTCTGAATTGCTTTTGTTTTATAGGGAAAATAGGAAATATGATTGAGTATAAATAAAATTATTGTAATATCTTTAATGTCAACAGCAGTGTGATAGGGGAAAATATTATTTAGGATTTTCTGTATTTAAGTAGTTTATGTTAAAAGAAAATTTTCATATACCAGAGAAACGCCAATGAAAGATTGTATACACCTTTATGAAATAAATTATAATTATTTTTCTTTTTCAAATTAGAGTGTAGGCTGTGAAAAACAAGTTTATTAAAATATAAATTATAATTTTTTAATAGAAAGAAATACATTGTTTTCTTATAACAGTTAAAGCATTTACATCCTAACTATTATTTAAAGTATGAGTATATGGGACTCCTGGGTGGCTCAGCGGTTGAGTGTCTGCCTTTGGCTCAGGTGTGTTCCTGGAGTTCCAGGATCGAGTCCTACATCGGGTTCCCTGAATGGAGCCTGCTTCTCCTTCTGCCTATGTCTGCCTCTCTTTCTGTGTCTGTCATGAATAAATAAATAAAATCTACAACCCCCCCTAAAGAAAAACTGTATGAGTATAAATGGAAACTTAAGTATAGCATAGATGTTATGGGGTTTCAGATATAAAGTAAACAAGTGTTTCTTATTGAAACAGAAATATGGTAAACATAGCTGTTGATTTTTTCCTTTGTTCTCTACCCCCTCCCCCCTTTTTTTTGAAAGCAGCATATTACACCACTTCTTTAGGAGTGAAAGTCCCTTTCATACCTAAGCAAAAAGAGTCGTCATAATATAATAATAATATATTATACATATAATAAAACTTAAGAATTTGTGAGTTTTATACTTGGTAATGTTGTTATGGTACATAATTAAACACTTTTTAACATTTCTGTCATTCCTTTAAAACCTTTAAATTTTTTTTTTTTTAAGATTTTATTTATTTATTCATGAGAGATACACAGAGAGAGGCAGAGACACAGGAAGAGGGAGAAGCAGGCTCTATGCAGGGAGCCTGACTTGGGACTCGATCTCGGGTCTCCAGGATCACGCCCTGAGCGGAAAGACAGATGTTTTATTTATTTATTATTGTTTTTAAAATTTATTTATTCATGATAGTCACACACAGAGAGAGAGAGAGAGAGAGAGGCAGAGACACAGGCAGAGGGAGAAGCAGGCTCCATGCAGGGAGCCCGATGTGGGATTCGATCCCGGGTCTCCAGGATCGCCCTCTGGGCCAAAGGCAGGCGCCAAACCGCTGCGCCACCCAGGGATCCCAAGACAGATGTTTTAAAGCTGGGGTCATTATATGGTGGTCCATTGTCCTACTACCTGTTTTGGTAAATAGAGGTTTTTTGAAACACAGCCCATCTTACTTGTTTATATATTGTCTATGACTGTTTTCATGTTTCAGTGGGCAATGGCAGAATTGAATAGTTGGAACAGACTATATAGATTGTAAACCTAAATTTTTATTGTCTGGACCTTTATAAAAGAAGTCTGCCTACCCTTGTTTTATAGTATGTGATCATCCAAATATTGACATTTAATTCCATTTAAAGCATAAATACTATATATTGCCTTTTCTAATTGATTTGATAGGAATTTGCATGTTTGTGAGTACTCAAAATTTAGAGAGCCTGCAGACATTTATGCTGAGTTGACATTGTCAGTGTGAACAGTATAGTTGTTGTGTATATTTATATTTATGTAGAAATAGATAATTTGGAAAGGTAAAGCACTATTTAGTGTTAAATTGTCAGATACCTTGGTTAAGTAATACTCAAGTAATTTGAGCTCTTAAAGTATATTTTCTTTATTTGGAGACAGGAAAAAAACAAGTTAACACTGAATGGTTAGAAATTAAGTTATTAGAATATGTGTGTGTGTGTGTGTGTGTGTGTGTGTGTTTTCATTGTAGTACGAGGCAGGAATATGGCTAACTGCTTTTTGTACTATTTGAATAGTCTTTCTTCCCCATTGATTTATAATACCAACTCTGTCCTATTCATAGGACATTTTGTTACTCATATCTATCTTGATATGTTTCTGGGCTCTCTTCTATTTATTTAAATTTAATATAGTTCTCTAATCATACTGCTGAAGGGGGGGCCATGGCTGAAGGCGGGGCCATGTCTCTGCTTCTCTGTGGAGAGAGAGTGAGTGTGTGTGTGTGTGTGTGTCTGTATATACATATAGATATTGTTTGTTCATATCCCTCTGTGAGGATTTTAATACATTTATTTTAAAACCTAAGTCTGTTCTAGAAGATTAATAATACTGTGACTGAATGTCATGGATTTCTTCAGCTGTCTTGGCATTAGATTGCTTTGTGCTTTTTAGAATAGTGGTTGTAAGGTTGTTTTGAATAGGGTCACTATCTGTTTTACCACCTTTTCTCTCTCAAGCCCTTTTGCTCATCCCTTCTTGTCTAGTAGAAGTTAACCTGTTCTGGCTGTCCTCTGGAGCCAAGTCTTATTTTGGCAGTTTTGGGCTCCTGGGTGTTGATATTGGGTGATACAGAGTTACTTGTGTCAATTCTTATTTGTGACGTTTGTTTTCTCTGACTCCCTTGCCATGCGGCTTCATGTTAAGTTCTAGGCAACAGTTGGCAGTAGCTCTTTTTGGCCTCTTTTCAAGAATTGGTTGTTTTACTACATTATTGGTTTCAAGTGTTAAGCCTGGTAATGGTCTCTTGCCATACTTGGACCATTTTGAATCCTCTTTTTTCCTCACCTGGCTCAGGTCCACTCTTATACCTTGAGCATAACTGGATCTCTTTTTCAGTCTGACTGACTGCTTTGAACCTGGCTAAATTTTTTTCTTTAACTATTGTTAGCATCCCTCAGCCCTAAATGTTTCCACTTATCCAGTCTGCCATATTTTTAGGAGCGTTAATCCTTATCTTTTTTTAAATTGGAAATCTAGTAGCTTTAAATACTGTTTCTATTTGGGATGAGCCCTACATCTTTATTTCCAATTGCTGTTTTGATCTTGACGTGTACATATTCAATTCTCTTGTGGACATACAACACCCTTGGTGTTGATGTGCATTCACCAGAAATGCCACATATTCCGAAATGAGCATACTATTTATTATAAAATTAGATTTATCAAATCAGGTGGTTACTTCTGTGTAGTCAGGAGCTTAGAGAGCAGTGTCATCCTGTATAGTTCATGGTCAAGCATCACTATGCCCTGAAATTTCCAAAGCTCATTAGCATCATTTTGCAAAGTTAGAGTAGTTATAAAAGTTCATGTTTCACTTTTTAGACTGAGAAGATGGTAGTTTTGTTGACTAAATTAGGATGTAAAGGACAGAGGATTTTTTTTTATTTTTGGAAATGGGGGTAAGGGAAAGGGAACAGCCATTTGCAGAGGTGTTTTTTTTTGTTTTTTTGTTTTTTTTTTATATGTGTTAACTTTTGAGCATTTAAAAACATTCTCATTGCTATTTCTCACATCATCTAATTTCTGGCTTTTTACAATCTGTAAATTGTTGGTGTCTCTGCTTTTGCTTTGTCACATAATCAGAAGATTCTTCTTCCTGAATGATGTACTTCATTTTGTTAATCTTCCACTCCTAAGTTTTGCTGACTCACCAGAATGTAAAATCGAGCTTAAATTTCTTTCTTTTTTTTTTTTTTTTGAGCTTAAATTTCTATAAGGAAGATATTCATGGTGGAGATAATTTACGTTAGCTTTTTTTTTTTATAGCTTTATGTTTTTTTGTTCTCTCCCTAAATTGGACTACTTATTCTTTTCAATAAGACACGTGCTTTCTTCCTTCCTACCTTTTTTGGTTCAGTCATTTACTTTTTTTGTCCTGTAGGGCACAGTCTTTTTTAACCTCATGTCCTTTGTGGTATTTTTCTGACTAAAGCTCACTGTGATCCATCCCTCCTCCAAATATATGATCCTCAGTACAGTGGCATTATTTGGTCTTTTCTCATAGGGAGGAAGTAGAGCAACTCTAGTTAGGATTATGTGATTTAATACCAGTGGGATTTTGAACAATTTAATCTCTTTATGCCTTAGTATCCTCATCTTTAAATGGAGATACTTTTGCATGGGGAACAGTGTCTAATTCATAGGGTTGGTAAGAGGATTAAGAGAGATAAATATAATGTCATTAGCAGTAGGTGACACATTAGAAGTGCCATAAATTAAAAAAAAAAATTTCTGTTTGTCTCTTTTCCTCCCCATCTGCCTTCCTTCTTTCTCTTTCTCCCGCTTTTTGGTCTTTTTCAAGTTCAGGAAAGGGCTTATAGGAAGGGCTTTTCAGCAGACACATCTGGGTGTTTATCCCAGCTTAGTCACTTCCTGTCTTTTTTGACCTTTGGACCTCTTAACCTCTCATTCCCTCATCCTTAAAATACTTGAGGCCTGGTCTGGTGTGTATAAGTATTCAGTAAAGGTCATTACTGTTTATTTTGTGACATACATGCTTGCTGACTAACTTATATTGCTCTTCACCTTTTTATACATAGAAAGATTGTTCCTCAAGTAGGTTAGTAAAATACCCGCCAGATAAGGGTATCATCTGTTTTTGTTACTTACTTTCTCTCTGTCAACACCTGCATACACATTGATCAGGTCTTTCTTGCCAAAAGAAGTTATGCCTAAGAAAACTATAGTTTTATTAATCTACTCAAGCACCCAATCCTCTGTCTGCCTTTGTGAATTCTGGTAAAAATTAAATAGTAAAATGTCTTTTGCCAGAATGCTTCTATATATGCTTTTGTTCTTTCCTCTATTAATTTCTGCCTCTTTCACCTTCCAAATATGAGTGGGTCTAACAAATTCAATCTAGCGCCTGAAAAGAGAGGAGGAGAGGTTGGCAATATGATACACGCTTAGTGATATAATGGAAGGAAATGTCCTAGGCAAGAATATAGGGCAGATTTTCCTTGAATGTATTGCAGTCAACCACAGTTTTCTGGCTGGGTAGTATCTGGGTCAGGTGGCTGTGTATGTGTGAAAAGAAGGCAGGAGAAAGATGTTAATCTGGGATAAATGGCTTTGGTCCTGTTACTTGAGTAGCATGGATCTCAAAGATAGAAGACAGGCCCCACCACACAGTGTATTTACAGTTAGAAGTGATGTCTTTCATTATTAAAATATGGCCTAATGAATGTTCAGCTTTAGCCTATCATATTAGCTATTTCTCCTTTTGGGAGGATCAAGCAAAGGAATGTAAGGGGGCATAACTCTCTTCTTCTCGCCCTTGGGAGAGAAGATGGAAGCAGTCTCTTGTGTGGGCTGAAGTTGATGTGTGAAGAGATTGTGCCTACATACCTTCTTAAATGTGCTAGGTAATCTTTTTTTAATGATTAAGTTGACTAATATTGCTGTCAGAGTAGAGGTGAACAGAGATTCCCATTTTTACCACGGAAGCTAGTGAACGTGTTTTTCCTGGCTCTTTCTTGTGTTCTCCAGTATACCTCAGCTTTGGTGATTATTTGGCCAACTCTCTGAAGTTCAGGGTTACTCTGAGAGATTTTTTTTTTTCTTAAAGATTTTATTTAGTCATGAGTGACACAGAGAGTGAGGCAGAGACATAAGCAGAGGGAGAAGCAGGCTTCCTGCAGGGAGTCAAATGTGGGACTCTATCCCAGGACCCTGGGATCACACTCTGAGCCAAAAGCAGATGCTCAATCATTGAGCCACCCAGGCGTCCTCTCTGAGAGATTTTTTTTTTTTTCTGAGAGATTCTTTATTGCATTTGACAATTGCCAGTATATTTGCTACTGGAGAGGATAAAGATGCTTGTCCCTACGAGTTCTGTAATAGTTCATTTGCAAGGCCCTCATTCTATTTCAGTAGTTTTTGGTGACCATAGCTTCCAGATAAGCTAGTCCTTTTCTGCTTATCTGCATGCCATAAGGCTGAAGGGCATAAAGCACATCACTTTTTTTTTTTTTTTAAAGATTTTATTTATTTATTCATGAGAGACAGAGAGAGAGAGAGAGAGAGAGGCAGAGACACAGGCAGAGGGAGAAGCAGGCTCCATGCAGGGAGCTCGATGCGGAACTCGATCCCGGGACCCCAGGATCGCGCCCTGGGCCAAAGGCAGGCGCCAAACCGCTGAGCCACCGAGGGATCCCCTCGCTTCTTAGTTCTACTTTTTAACTTTTTTTCCTTCAGTTTTTTTGATCTTTAGCCTCTTTGTCTATTTTTAAATAAGGAATTAGAATGATTCAGCCACCTGTTTTAAGTCATGTCCTCAGTCTTATTCGTATCATTGTGAATCTGGGAGTTGACGGGTTTCAAGTTTTAATTGACTCCCCCTGATGAGGGCTGAGGTGAAAAGTATGCAACCTGATCCTATGATCTGTCAGTATGTAAGTAATGGATCTATTTACATACAGTGTTCACCACATTTTCTGTTAGGAACTTTTGTAAGGAAATGACATTCTTGCTTGTTTCATGAGGAGCAAAGGGCAGTATTTTCAGAAATAGCTATGTGGTCCCCAAGAGAAAACATTCTTTTGCCATGAAATATACTTACCAGACATTTTGTGAAAAATTGCAGCCTAAATAAGAAAGATGTAACTGTAATGTGTTTGGGGTTAAAAATTATCTCAAAACATTTTAGCTAGTTATTTTTGAGAACAGGGTTTCTTTTAGTAGAAATTAGAGACTTTCGATGAAGCGAAATGTGTCCAAAGTGATGCATACTGGTTAGAAGCAGATGGTGAACTCAAAATGATGGAAGGAATTCCAGTTTTAATGGTAAATATTATAATTCTTGTTTTGCTTTATTTTTATTTAACGGGATAGGATTTGAATGGAAGGTGACTTATAATTAATACAATTAAAACGTAATTGAAATGAAAACAAGTTCAGGTTATCAAAAGGATTACTTTCTAATTATATATACAACTTTATTTCCTAACCATAATTAAGTATTTGTATTTGGGGGATCCCTGGGTGGCTCAGTGGTTTAGCGCCTGCCTTCGGGGCAGGGCATGATCCTGGAGTCCTGGGATCGAGTCCCACGTCAGGTTCCCTGCATGGAGCCTGCTTCTCTCTCTGCCTCTCTCTCTCTCATGAATAAATAAATAAAATCTTAAAAAAAAAAAGTATTTGTATTTGTATATTTGGTAATGTTTGTTTTATAATATAAATTCCTGTGAGTACCATGATTAATGGTCATTTTTAAAGCTCACTCAGATTTCATGTTTATTATAAATTTGGTCAATCAAATTATTTAGTTTTTTGAATAATAATGGGTAGTTCATAGGGAAGCTTTATGCAGTGTGTTTTTTTTAACTCTTTGAAATCTTATATTTAGTCTATGCACTTTACCCTTTTTTTTGCTGCTAATAACTTTTAAAAAATAAAAATAACTTGTTCTTTCTTTTGCTTAAAAATGTTTGTCATCTCATATGTGCCAGATTTATTGGACTGCAGTAGTTTTAGTGCATTTTGGCTGGAATGTTTATTATGACATCACTGTAATCTATATACAGTATGTGATTTCAGATGGTTTCAGTGTTAAATATTTTTATAATTACGCTAGTTTTGGCAGTTCACTTGGAACTTTTCCACATTTCTTTAATGACTATGTTTTACTTCTGGGCTTTTGAGACAACCATATGTTTCAAAAATTAATAGTGTGCTTTTAATGTTAACGCTGTGCAGAAGTGTATGACTACAAACATTTTTAAGGATGTAAGCTGAACTAAAAGTGATTACAGTAAGTTTTTATTCACAGTAGTGGTCTTTTAGTATTTAGAGATGATAACACTCCCCCCCAAAAAACAGAAGATGTCATTATAAAGATTGAATAGTGAAGTTGTTCTGTGGAATGAAACATAGTGAAGTTTGTTTTGCATTAATTTAAAATGAACATAAGTTAATGTGAAAATTTTTCTTTATGGTAACAGAACTTTTACTTTCTGCTTGTATTGAAGTTTCAAACAATTTTTTTTCTTTATTACTATATCCCTAGCGTTGAAGCCATGTTATTTTGTAAAAGATTTATCTTCTTTAATTGTTTTATTCTCTTGGTGTGGTATTGAATAAGAATTTTTGTGGTCTAAAGGTCTTACTATTCTTATTCTAGTATCCTGTTGGTAAATTTAATGGTTTTTCTTTTTTTTTTTTTTTTGGTTTTCCTTTTTTTATCTTTAAATTTTCTCTTCAAATATGTAAAATAGAAAAACCTATTTCCTTACTCTTCTTGTGTTTTAAAATAGTTTTATTAGTGATTAATGAATTGATGAGGCACGGTACACCATTGGCTATCTTTTGTATTGATACCTTTTTTTTTAAAGAGGGGTAGAGGGGGCGAAGAGAGAGGGGAAAGAGAATCTTAAGCAGGCTCCACCCCCAGCATGGAGCCTAATGTGGTGCTCCAATCTCACAACCCTGAGATCATGACCTGAGCCGAAATCAAGGGTCAGACATTTAACTGAGCCACCCAGGTGCCCCTATATCTCGACCTTTGAATTCTCCTCATATGTACCTTTCCTTTAGGCAAAATGTGCTCTTTTATCCCAAAAAATAGGAATAAGAAGATGCCAGATGAAGGATGACTGGGTGGCTCAGCAGTTGAGCATCTGCCTTTGGCTCAGGACGTGATCCTGCGGTCCCTGGATCGAGTCCCACATTGGGCTCCCTGCAGGGAGTCTGCTTCTCCCTCTGCCTATGTCTCTGCCTCTCTCTCTGTGTCTCTCCTGATTAAATAAATAAAACCTTAAAAAAAAAAGAAGATGCCAGATGCTTTTACTTTATTACTAAGCCCCATCTATTTTCTCCCTGTATTGCCGGTCTTCTTGAAATAGCAATCTATGTGTATTGTTTCCACTTTTGATTTCTCACTCACTCTTTTTTTTTTTTAAATTTTTTTTTAAAAATTTATTTATGATAGAGAGAGAGAGAGAGAGAGAGGCAGAGACATAGGCAGAGGGAGAAGCAGGGTCCATGCACCGGGAGCCCGACGTGGGATTCGATCCCGGTCTCCAGGATCGCACCCTGGGCCAAAGGCAGGCGCTAAACCGCTGCGCCACCCAGGGATCCCCTCATTCACTCTTTAAACTATTCATTTACTGCCCTCCTGTGTCTCTACTAGAAGTATGAAATCTCTTTTCTTATACGTTATTGGCATCCTAATTACCAAATCTTGAAACATGGCAACTAGAATGAACATCTTTATAGTTCTTAATGTTACGTTATTTTTATTGAACTGATTCATGTCTTTAGCTTCTGGTATGGTTCTCTCTTCTTAAACATTGTACACTTTGGCTTTATTTGACTAATCATTATTTCTGTACATGCTACATGCATATATACTGTTTTGGTTATGATTTCCCTCTATTTAGCCTCCAATCTTAACCTAAAACATTCCTATACTCACTTTTATGAGCCTGACCTCTCTAGTTCTTCCAAATAGAAGTTCTCTCTTTTTGTTCCTAACATAAAAACCAAAAAACCTAGTTATATGTTTTCAATGGATTCTTAAATCCTTGAGGACAGGTATTAAGCCTGACTTATCTTTGTATGTCCAACAATTAGCATATAAGAGCATTATATAAACTTACAGTTGAATAAAGGCAGGAAAAGAGTACTGTCTGCATTTATAAATAAGGGAACCTGACTTATCTTTGTATGTCCAACAATTAGCATATAAGAGCATTATATAAACTTACAGTTGAATAAAAGCAGGAAAAGAGTACTGTCTGCATTTATAAATAAGGGAATACATTTCAAAAATGTGTTTTGTTGAAGTTTTTGTTCTCCATATTAAAACCCAATGAAAACTTGTATCTAATGTGGATAATAATTCAGTAAACATAATTAGACTGCAAAGGAGTCTCAGGATGATTGAGATTAATCATTAAAGTGACTAAGAAGACAACTTGGATTCAAATTTAATTTAACACACAAAATACTGAAGGCCTTAACAGATAAACAGCAAGGGGGAAATTAAGACCCTTTCCATTTATTTTGTATTCAGATGGAAAGTCCTTAAACACTTCTGTTAAATAGTCTTCTTTTGCAAAAGCCATATATAAGAATTTTTTAAAAAAAGATTTTATTTATTTATTCACGAGACACACACGCGCACACACACACACACACACACACACACACACACACACAGAGAGGCAGAGACACAGGCAGAGGGAGAAGCAGGCTCCATGCAGGGAGTCTGATGTGGGACTTGATCCAGGGTCTCCAGGAGCAGGCCCTGGACTGAAGGGGGCACTAAACTGCTGAGCCACCTGGGCTGCCCAAGAATTCTTTGGTGTTATCAAGTGGTTTGTTTAGATCCCAACTCAAGAAATGAAGAATTTGTGGTGTACAGTAATTGTTATTTTTAAACGCTGTTTGAGAATGCAAATCATAAGAATTGTTTGTTTATATAGATTTTTAGAGGTAAAAAATAAGCTGATCAAATTTAATAACCATAAGCTGTGTATATTCAACCAAAAAAACCTTTCCTAACTCTTGAATGCTGGTTGATACTTTTCTTTAAAATAAAAATAGGATGACCATGAAAGCTGTGGTTCTCATTCTACGAACCGTAGTACTACTGAGAACACGAAACCGTCAGTAAAACCTCGAAGAATTCAGCAGGCTGCTCCCACAGATCCTGATTTACCACCAGGTAACTTCTAATGAACTTGATAAAACTAAAATTTCACTTGTTATTAATTGTTGTAGCCTGTTGTAGAATGTACACTTTCAGTATTTAGTGTCATAAAATACTTAGACTATATTTGTGTGTACATTTGCTTCATGAAATAAGAACAGATCAAGCCCAGAGCCCTCAAAAATATCTTTCATTCAAATTTTGATGCTCTTCAGCAGGATTTTAACTTACATTTCTTTCTTACATCCTGTCCAAGCAAAGACATGCCTCTGCTTTGTTACTCATAGTCTCTTTGTTCCTTTGCTTCTTGATAACCAAGAAAGTCACTAGATTGTTCTGACTTTCAGGAAACTGTAGAGTTCACCAACAGGATCATAGAATTTTATAACCATCTCTTTCATTTCCTGAAGTTTTTATTTACTTGGAACAGTAGTGGCTTACAAATCAATACCAGTTCCTTAGTAACTATTTAATGAAGAAGAATAACATGATCATGACATGTCAGCTCTGTGGCCATAGTGCATTGCTACCTTTTTACAGTTAGGGATTGTTTTTATCAGTCACTTCTCTTTTGATTTTATTCATCAGTCATTTCTTTTTCTCAGAGATATAGTTGACATTGCTATATATTTGTTTTCTGTGCCAAAAGTTTGTAGGTTTTCTGTTGGTTTTAACCTAGTTAATTTTTGACAGCCTTCTGGCACCATCTACTAAGAGACTAGAGTTAGATACAGCATTACATAGCCCTTCTCCCTCAAATATGTTCTGTTACGTTATAGTTGAACATTTTAAACTACTGTTATAGTAATATTAATGCTGATGCTTTATATTCTTCTGAACTTTACTTAACAAGTTTTGGTAATCTCCCTGGCTTTAAATAGATTAATTGCTATAACTTTAAATAGATTAATTGCTATAGCTGGAGAAGGTGGCAGAGGAAGATATTTTACTTCTGAATGTTTCTAATTCTTAGATTGGTGTGGGGCAGCCCCCGTGGCGCAGCGGTTTAGCGCCGCCTGCAGCCCAGGGCGTGATCCTGGAGACCCTGGATCGAGTTCCATGTCAGGCTCCCTGCATGGAGCCTGCTTCTCCCTCTGCCTATGTCTCTGCCCCCCCCTTCCCCCCGTCTCTATGAATAAATAAATAAAATCTTAAAAAAAAATTCTTAGAGTGGTGTGATTGTTCCAGAACTTTCTAAATTTTTTCTTGCTAATTAACTTCTTGGGAAAAATCCTTGGTGAATTAAATTATAAATTAAACTGTAGCTTGTTCTTATTTATTAAATGGGCAACCCTTTTACCTCCCCAAATTTCTGACTACATATCCCTTCCAAACTTCCTATATCAGCTCATTGTATCGAATCCTCTCCATTAATAAATTCTGGCGAGAATAATCATTTTTAAGTTTAACTGTTGAGTCTTGTAACACTTCTTTTTCTTTTAAGAACTTGTTTAAGATAAACTAAAAGCTTTTTTTCAGTTGTTGATTTCACAGATAAAAATCTATAGGCTAACCTGCATGTACCCAAAACAGGTCCCAGACTTTTAAAAATTCTTTAGAGCCTTTAATAGAATTTACACTGATACTCAGAATAGAGAAAATTGGTCTATTTTTTGGGAGCATTAAAAATAAAACATAAAAACATAAACATAACTGAAATAATCCTATTTTTAGAGGCATGAAATAGAACTGTATTCTTAACTACTTGAGGTAGCATTTTGATTAACATGTGCTTTGCTGCCTTGCCTAATAGGAGGACTGGTATCCTCTTTTATGCTGACATAAATCACAGTGAAGGAGTTGATTTAGGGAGTAACTGAACATGTTGGGCAATTACTGGGAGGCAGAGTAAAGTTAATCTTGCCAAAGGGGGAAAAAAGGGATAATTTGAGAATCCAGCTGGATAATGGTAAATCATTTTATTTAAAGGTTGACTCATATGGTTATTTGAGGAATCCTTTCTGGCAACCTTGTCCTGCCTGTGAACCATATTAAGGTTCTTCCATGGTAGAAATTAATTTTTAGTCTCAAAATTTCTAAGGCAAAGTTATGGCTGTGTTTACAATTTTGGAGTTTGAGCATTTACATAGACTCAGAGATGCTTTTTGATGTTCATGTTGCCAATGGTCCTTTGTTTTACACTCTTTAGGGATGGGTCACTTTTGAATAGGGGAAGAACATAAGTTGACATCTAATATTCTGTTTGCAATCTCTTTTCTTGGTATTTCGAATAGTCTTTTATCAGATTATGGATCCTGACCAATTAGTGCAGTAGAAGAGCAATTTAATGGGTCATAGCAAGCATTTAGAATATATGGAAAATAATAGAAAACCTCAGAGCATAAAGGCATATAGTAAAGTTATTAGTAAAGAAATTTGTGCATATGTGTAGGCTTGTGCTGGGTTATAATGTAATATTTTCTTCTGGTAGAAGGGTCAAAAGAATTTGAATAACTGATTTGAAGTATGCACGTTCTCTTTCAGTCACTGATCTATGGGCACAGGACTTTCAATTGCTGCTAAGAACAGTTTTGAATTGTGAGCTTAGCATATCCTGTAAAATATACTGATAATTCCAATTTAGAGAGAAGGTTTAAGGATGTTTTATTTATTTATTCATTCATGCTTTTATCAGTATTCTCTGCATTTTATCTCTATGTAAAGTGAGACAACTTCTAAACTAGATAGCTGGATTATGTGGTTCTGTGCTCTCTGAAGTATATAGCCTTCGGCTTTTATTGAAGGTCATTTTATCTAAAATGGCTTTAAGAAGATGTTGTCTTTCAAAAAAAGGATGTTGTCCTTTAATTTACTCAAGGTCTTTTAGTTAAATTTTTTTCTTATTTAATAGTTTATTTTTTAAGATTTTATTTATTGATTCATGAGAGGAACAGAGAGAGAGGCAGAAACATATGCAGAGGGAGAAGCAGGCTCCCTGTAGGGAGTCTGATGCGGGACTCCATCCCAGGACCCCGGGATCACGACCTGAACCAAAGGGAGATGCTCAACCACTGAACCACCCAGGTGCCCCAATAGTTACTCATTTAAAATAGAATTCTACATGTTTGTTAGGAAGCTCAGATAAACTTTGTCTTCCATTGCATGGCTTCCTCTTTCTTGGTTTGTCTTTCCTTTTCTTCTTACCTTTTTTACCCAGAAAATATGTGTGTGTGTGTGTGTGTGTGTGTGTGTGTGTATATACACACAGCTTAATAGAAATATTTAGGATATGGATAAACTTTAAAAACCATGTTGCCTACTGGGTCTGAAGTTATGACTTAGTCATTTTTGATCGTCATCTAGCAAAGAGGACAGCAGTTCTTTGAAGGGCCAGTTAATAAGTATTTTAGGATTTTTAGCCATATATTTTCTGTTGCAGCTATTCCATTCTTCTGATGTAGCATGAACTCAGCCATATTAGAAAAACTAATATATTGTGCCTATGTTCTAATAAAACATTATTTATAAAAATAGATGGCAAAGACCTCATTTTTGAGGTCTTCCTCATCTAAACAATGTCTGGTTCATAATAGGCCCTTATATGTTTACTGCACTGCACAAAAATTGAACTGCATAAAATTATACAATGTTTTCTTCAGACTTCAATAATCAGTGTCCTAGGGTCATTGGAATGTGAAATAAGAAGCTACTTCAAGATTTTCTGGTCTAGCAATCTATTTTTTGGGGATATGGACCCTTGAAAACCTGTTGTAAAAGTTCTTCACCTATAATATGCACATATGAAATAGCACATAACTTTAGGATATTCACATACCTGCTGAAGTCCATCTCTAGGCTTCAGCTAAGCACCTCTGATCTAGTCCACATTTTGTAGATAAGAAAATGGAAACTCATGGGGCATCTGGGTGGCTCAGTCAGTTAAGCATCTGCCTTCAGCTCAGGTCATGATCCCAGGGTCCTGGGATCGAGCCTTACGTTGGGCTCCCCGCACAGTGGAAGCCCTGCCTTTCCCTCTCCCTCTGCCACTCCCCCTGCTTGTGTTCTCTCTCTCTGTCAAATAAATAAAATCTTAAGAAAAAAAGAAAATGGAAACTCAAATATTTTGATATACATAAGGAGAACTGATGGTAATTTAGTAGTCAAAATTTTTTTCTGCAGAAAATATTGAATATGAAATGGAAGATAATAGTTTGTGTGTTATTTGTGTGTATGCATTAGACTGCTGAGGCTTAATTTTCTGAAAAATCTCTTGAAAGGAAGTTCAATAATAATTGGGGAGTATATGAGATAATTTAGGAATATTTGTAATAATGTCATCTGTTCAAGAACCTGAGCCAAGAATGTCAATGTCTTGTTATAGAAGATAGCATAATTATTTTCTGTCTGCTTGTGGAAGAGCACAAGAGTTTAAATCTATCTAATCATTATTTCCTTCTGGAACATCTAAGAGAAGATCTTGTGAAGCAAATGAAAAAGAAATGGATTTCACATCTTCTATTTTTTAATGCCTTTATTGTTTTAATATCTTCCATTAACATTTTTAGGAAAAACTTTTTTATCCTCTAATAACAATGACACATTGTGTAAATTGTGTTAATCAACTGGGTAAATCCTCACCAGTTAGCATTAACCTAACAAAAGTGTCGTTTTCTTTATGTATCAGCACAAAGACTGTGTTCTACCAGAAGCCCAGGCTTCTTTTTTTAAGTAGGCTCCATGCTCAGCATGGATCCCAACACAGGGCTCAAACTCATGACCCTGAGATCAAGACTGAGCTGATATTAAGAGTAAGACACTTAACTGACTGAGCCACCTGGGTGCGAGGCTGTGCTGTGCCCTAGGCCAGACTTTGAGTTCTACTGCTTTCAGTCTTCTCCAGAGGACAGACTGGAGAAGATTTTTCTATTTCTTAATCCTCCTACGCTGGAAGTGATACATATTCTGCTCAAATTCACTGAGGGAAACTGTTTGCATGGACATTATGTATGGCTTAGAAGTCCTTATCTCAGCAACAATTTTCCATTCTGGAAGGGGAAGCACAAGATACTCATGGATAGCTAGCTAGTCATTTCTGATATCCAGGTGTTTTTTTTAATATACTGATATATTGTTCCTTTTAAAAGTAGGCTATGCTTAAAACTGTTATGGTAATCTTCAAGATATCTAAGGTTTATATATTGTTTATTACAGAAAAGGTGATGATTGGAGAGCTTTTATTTCATTCTAATAGATTGTATTTCAAAATAGTGCTTAGTGGCAGGCTGTTTAGTTCCCTAAATCTTTATTTCTGTGTGAATGAGAGCATGCTAGAGTGGCTCATTGAAGGCTATATTCCCTTTAAGAATTAACTGCTTAATCTGGGAGACTTTGTAAACTACTAACTACATTGCAAAGCCAAAGCCAAGAGGAGCTCTAAGGAAGCACAAGTAATGTTTTTTGGATACTAAAAGGAAAGAGTGGTTATGTTCAGGTGTGTGTGGCTTCCAAAACACACAAGTATCACAGACAGCCAGGAAAGATTGAAAATGAAAGGATGGGAAATAGCATAACAGACAAATACTATCAAAAAGTCTGTTTTTAGGGGATCCCTGGGTGGCGCAGCGGTTTAGTGCCTGCCTTTGGCCCAGGGTGCGGTCCTGGAGTCCCGGGATCGAGTCCCACATTGGGTTCCCTGTATGGAGCCTGCTTCTCCCTCTGCCTGTGTCTCTGCCTCTCTCTCTCTCTCTCTGTCTCTATGAATAAATAAAATCTTTAAAAAAAAAAAAGTCTGTTTTTATAGCTTAAAAACTATGCAAAATGAACCTTAAGGCAAAAGCATTAACAGATATATGTAATAGATACTAAATTATAACAGGTACAGTTTCCCCCCAAATATAACCGGTACAGTTTCCCCCCAAATATATGACTTTGTATGTGTCTAACAACTTGGCCATGAAATGTGATCAAGAAAACAAAATGCAATCATAGATTTTATTAATTGGGGTTACAAATTTTTTTCAAGTTTTTATTTAAGTTTCAGTTCACATACAGTGTAATATTAGTTTCATATGTACAGTTCAGGGGTTGAACACTTGCATACAACACCCAGTACTCATCACAAGTGTACTCCTTAATTTCCATAACCTATTGCACCCATCCATCCACCTCCCCTCTGGTAACCATGTTTGTGCTCTGTAGTTAAGAGTCTGTTTCTTGGTTTGCCTCTTTCTCTCCCTGCCGTGACAGTCAATTTTTACCATTTTATTCTCTTTTCATAACACTAATTGTAATGTCCACTCACTGTGAGTTTTCTTAGCTCCCACAGTAACTGCCCTGAGTTATTGTCTAGTTACCAAACCTTTTTTAATTCATGTTTTATTGAACCTCCCTACTATATGGATAAAAGAATCCTTGTTGGGGATCCCTGGGTGGTGCAGCGGTTTAGCGCCTGCCTTTGGCCCAGGGCGCGATCCTGGAGACCCGGGATTGAGTCCCACGTCGGGCTCCCGGTGCATGGAGCCTGCTTCTCCCTCTGCCTGTGTCTCTGCCTCTCTCTCTCTCTCTGTGACTATCATAAAAAAAAAAAAATTAAAAAAAAAAGAATCCTTGTTCTTAACCTTTTAAAAAGTTTTATTTTGAAATAGTTTCAATCTTTCAAAAAAGACAAGAGTGTTACAAAGAACTTTACCTTTAACTATTTGAGCATAAGTTGCCTATATGATGTTGCGTAACCCTCAAGTTTACACCAAAACTACACTAAAATGTTTTTAGATATGGTAACCAAATCATTCAACCATGGAATTTGATTTTGAGAACTTGTCTTCCCTGTGACATTAGGATAAATAGATTGTAGATGTTGTCTCTTTGTAACCAAAATTGGTGCATGCTATTTCATTTAAGAATATGAGGGAGATAAATAAGACCTAGTCTTTGCCCTCTAGGATTTCATTGTTTAACAGAGAAAATAATTATATACAGACATACACAAATGACAGTAGTAACATAAGCCCAAGGAAAGTGGTAGAGACAGTCTTCTTAATGTTGTGTCGGTTAGGGGACATTGGAGAAGAGCATGTAGAGGAGAGAGAGTTCATAGTGTTTTACCTGGCCCTGTGGGCATAGATGTGTGTGCCTGAAGGATTCTGGAGGAGTGGGGTTGTGGGGTGGGGAAGAGTTAGATAGTGATAGGAATTTCTGGAAAGGTTGATTAGTAACAGGGTGTTGTTTTAGAGCCATCTAGTAGGACACCTGGTAGGTTTTTATCCCAGAGTTACCTTGCATTTTCAGGTGCTTGTGGAATAGACCTGGATTACTGTTATGTTATCTGAATAGATATACTTTCAGGGACTATCTAAATATTTAGTGATCAGAGCTAGAAGATCTGCTGTTTGAGACTCTTCTGTAGCTTAGAACTAAGTTATGGAGGATTGGGGAGATAGTGTATCATTTCTTCCAGTGGTTAGTTACTGTTTCTTTGGTATTGTATTTTTAATAAGGAAACATAGACTATGGGAATAGTTCTTAGATATTTTATTCTTTAATGTTGAATTGGCTTAATCATCTCAACTTGTATGTTAATTTTATAATGAGAAACTGAGGAAAAATATAAAAAACAATCCATTAGTAGGGTTCTGTTGGTTAATATACATTTACAGTATTATGTTTCTATTAATTTGCATTAAATATTTTCTCCAGTTCTATCTTTTGAGAATTTATCTTTTGAAGGTAATAAAAACTCATGAACTCTTAAGAGGTTTTTATGAATTCCTTATTGATGACACGTTTTCCGAAATAGGAAAACCAATATTAGTCATGCTTCTTGACTTCTTAGAAACAGGATGTTTATTTTTATTTTTAACATCTGTGTTGAGTAGTAAAAGCATGGAGGAATATACATTCTAGGATTGAAACTTCTGATTTTTAAAAATTTCTTCTGGAAGCTTAATTTGTTAAGCATTATTTTAGTATCTGCTCTCAAAAGAGTATTTATTACCTTAAATTTATTGATATTTTGTACGTTAATTTTGTAGCATATGATAATTGGCACTCTAAAAGCTGCTAATAGTTTCCACATATGAGAAAAACTTTGTTGTATTACATTTCTTTCCTATTTGTATCCACTGGGGATGAATGAAGGAGTTGGTTTTGCATAGGTGTTATGGTTGAATGGATTCACTTTTTTAAAAGATTTTATTTATTTATTCATAAAGGACACAGAGAAAGAGAGAGAGAGAGAGAAAGAGGGGCAGAGACACAGGCAGAGGAAGAAGCAGGCTCCATGCAGGGAGCCTGACGTGGGACTCAATCCCAGGTCTCCAGGATCACACTCTGGGCTGAAGGCGGTGCTAAACCGCTGAGCCACCCAGGCTACCCTGTTGAATGGATTTAAATACTTTCTTTCAGGAGGCTTTAGTGGAGGTGTTAACAGTGTCAGTTGCTGACGACAGAAGTTGATTCTGTTTTGCCCAGTTAAGTTCTGAATACAAGCAGGATGGTTCATGAAATAGCTAAAATTTTAATCAGCTTTTAAATAAGTTTTATAGTGGGAGATACATTTGAATCAAGTGAAGTTTTTAATCTTTTTCTTCTGTGTTTTCTTAAAATACTATTGAGTTTTATTTATATTTCCAATTTAATTCCTTACTAATGTATCTGTATACACATTTATTGTGTGAGAAGCTTCTGAGAATGTGGAGTATCCCATCGGAGCATAAAATTAAAAGAACAGTTTGAAGATTTTAGGCAAGCTATAGCCAAAAAGAATGTCCACCAGTTACTTCTGCTGTTTTTTTAAACTGCTATTTGTTTCTTGTTCTTTATTTCTCTGTGTTCGCATTATGCTTTTCTTGATTCTTTCATACTTTTTTCTTTTCATTGTTTTCTTTTTCCCTCTTTAAATTCTATCTACATTTTTTCCTTGTTCATATTCTCTCCTCTACCTTGCTTCAGTATTATTTAGTAGTAAGTGGAAATACTTGAATCCATTATGATGGGCATGTTTCTCCTTTCTTTCTTCCTCCCAGCCTAACTTTTGAATATTTATATGGCTCTTTAGAGTAGGATGAGAAGATGGCTCAAAAGAAGCTTAAAGAAGTGATTCTTCTTCTAATATGTTGTAAAATGGGCATATAGTAGCATTGGTTCATTTGGGAAAATGTTTCTAAAATAGACAGAAACCAAAGTACTGGACATAGGATTATCACTGACTGGGATCTAGTATAATGTTATTAAAAAGGTATAGTCTCGATTTTTCTTAGTACAGGAACACTTCTTTATATAGAATTTCTTGGTAATGGTTTTTGGGGGTGGATCTATTACTTAGCTGTGCCAGTTTTTGTAAGCCTGTCTACCTGACTGTTAGTTTCCTCTTTGCAAAATATGTTAAATGATACCCACCTATCGTATACATTAAGTTCAATAATATTTTAAGAATTATTCTTTATTGACAGACTTAATGGCTAATTGAGTCCTTTTTTCCTTCTATTTTATAGGTTATGTGCAGAGTCTGATTAGACGAGTTGTAAATAATGTAAATATTGTTATAAATAATCTCATACTAAAATATGTTGAAGATGATATTGTTCTTTCAGTCAATATCACTTCTGCAGAGTGCTATACAGTAGGTGAATTATGGGATCGTGCATTCATGGATATTTCTGGTGAGTAAATATCAAGAAAAGTATAGATTTTTCCATTATTGAAATAGTTGTCTTGGTTTCTAAACCTTTTCTGGGCCAAAAGGCTGTTCAATATATCTAATGAGAGTTTTATGTCTTTAGCCTTAGAAAAATAAACATATGTAAAATTTAGTATACAATTAGAGGGGATTACTACAACTCTGCTTTTAGTTATAAAATCCTAGACTCTTTTTAATATTTTTAATTTTTATTCTTTCTTACCTACCACATGCCTGTTTCAAGTGTAGTATATAGTATTTTGCAGTGCTGTAGGTTTGTAATAGAAATAGTTAAAATTTTTGATGTATTTGAAGGAGGAAGAGGAAAATGTTGCTTTTGTATTGCTCACTAATGGCAAAACAATGTATCTGACTGGCTTATGGTTTAGGCTTGTATATTCCAGAGCATATTTGGAACTGGAAATCCTACATTTCCTTTAGGAGTATCCTAAAGCCTCTATTATATGCCATAATCTCCTTATGCTTGCATTAAAAGAACTATTAAGTAATATAACTTTCGTAACTACCATTTATTTATTACTATTTGATTATGTTTTACGTGGTAGGCACTGTGCTAAGAATTGAAAAATACAGGTGTCAAAGAGACACTGCTTTTTTCGGAAGAGATATTAATAAATCATAATATTTGTTAGTATATGTTCTGATAGGGTAAGGATTGGGCATTTTTTGAAAATATAGTGAGAAGACTATTTTTAGCACCTTTTATCTGTGACTTGCCAGGGTATATATTTGTTAATAGTGCTGGCACTAAAGTTAAATGACCTGAGTTTGGATCCTAGATGTCCCACTTAGTATAGCTATTAGTTGTTGGGTGAGTTACTTGATCATTTCTTTGTTTGTTTGTTAAATGGGGGTAAAATAGGAGTTTCCTTATAGAGTTATTTTATTAAATACATTAATGCACTGAAAGCACTTGTAAAAGTGTCTTGTACATAGTGCTCAGAAAATGATCTTTTAAAATTATTTACATTTCTTTTCTCAAATTCTCATAACCCTGTGAAGTGATATCCTTTCTCATTCATGTACTTATATATTCATGTATCTGTCTTAAGTCCTACTTAAAGGGAGGCAAAAGGAAATTTAGTCTCAAGGTTACTTCACTTGCCTAGTTTAGGCATACAGCTAGGAACTAGCAGAATTTGATACAGTCTCATTTTTGTGTGTTCTGCAAGCTTTACTCTTTACATTTTTTTTTTTAAAGTAAGCTCCACACCTGACATGAGACTTGAATTCACTACCCTGAGATCTAGAGTTGTATGCTTTACTGACTGAGCCTGCTCATGTGCCCCTTAGTCAGTTTGTTTTAAAATGAGGAATCTTGATCTCGCAGCTTTGTTGTGAAGCATAAATCAGTGCATATGCAAAGTCCCAAGCATTATTTCTGAGACATTGTAAATGCCTTCCTCTCATCCTCTGTGGAAAAAATACTCCATACAAGCCCACAAGGAAACATTTAAGGAAAATGGAAAACAAGCAGAACTGGATAATGCAGGATTGAATGAATGTGTTGACATTTTATGGGAAGAAATTTCATTTATAGTTTAATATATGAGTAATGCAAATATTACTCTCCGAAATCATAGTGAATTAGAGTCTTGGATTGGGAGTTAGGACATCTTGGTTTCAATCTTCCTCCCATCACTAATGTAGTATAACCTTGGGTGAGTCATTTGTAAAATGTGAATTATTATTTCTATCAATGTGCTAATATATTTAAGAAAATCAGTATCATATCACATGAAAGTTCATGAAAAGGGTTGTGATAAAAACAGCAAAAATAGTATCTTTTACTTGTTGAGTTCTTGTTAACTGCTAGGCCTGGTGCTATGCTCTTTACATATCTTCTTTTAATCCTTTACTTTCTGAGGTAATCACTATTCTTTCCCCTTTTATTAATTTTTAATACAGCATTTAGTATTTACAAAGATTTAGGTCACATATTTTGTTATAAAACAGTATAATGAGCACATCTCCTCTATCTAGAACAGTGATAGTAGTTTACCCCCACCAGTGTACTTTTCCCTGTCCCATACCTTTCCTCCTATAGTTAACTGTTGTATTAAATTTTATCATTTAATTACTTAAAGAGACTTGTGTTATAAAAAGGAATGAAGTACTGATACATAAACATGGACAAATCTTAAAAACATTCTAAGTGAGAGAACCCATATAAGGTGTATATTGTATGATTCCATTTGTATTAATCACACAGAATAGCCAAATCTGTATAGATAGAAAGTAGATTGGTGATTACTTCAGGATTGGGGGCAGGGAGAGGACAGTGAGGGAATTGAAGGGCTGAAGGGGACAGAGTTTCTTTTCTGATAAGATGAAAAAATTTTGAAATTGATTGTGGTGGTGGATGCATGATATTGTCAATATACTAAATGCTACTCTGTTGTATCCTTTAAATTGTTAATTTTATGTTATGAATTTTGCCTCAAAAAGTGTCAGATGTGGATATAGACCTAAATAATATATTACGTGTATTTTTGAGCTATGTAAAAATAGTATGCTCTTTGTAGGAATTTGAGGTTTGAGTAAAACTTCAAAGGTTTCCTGTTTTCAATTAATGTTATGCTTTTAATGTTTTCCCATATTGTTGCATGTAGTTATTAGATCTGGAGTGCAAGTTTAGAGAAGCTGTGAGTTTTTCAGTGTAAGATATTAAATGAATGATTATTACTCAGAATGTATTTCTTAATGTGGTTTCTCAAGAATTATATTTATTTCGTACCTCCATTGCAGATAGCGAAATGTAGCAAAATCTTTCATAAATTTTGTTTTAAATTTGTTTAGATACCAAGCAATTTGGGAACAAGCTACTTCATTTCTTTGTCCTTTATTTGATTCTTCATACTTGCAGTGGGGATTTTGGTGCCGATTTCATAAGGTTATTGGAGGGTTTAAATAATAAATGAGAGATTCGTTGCATAGGTTCTGGCCTCATGTATTAAATACTCTATTAATCTTATTACTATTTGTACTAATAAAAATGGCTGCCTTTTTTTCGTCCAGCTTTCCTTTTTACTTAAAATGTTTTTTTTTTTTTTTTTTTTCTTTTAGCAACTGATCTGGTGCTGAGAAAGGTTATCAATTTTTCGGATTGTACGGTTTGTCTTGATAAACGAAATGCTAGTGGTAAAATAGAATTTTACCAGGATCCTTTATTGTATAAATGTTCCTTCAGAACTCGTCTGCATTTCACGTATGATAACCTAAATTCCAAGATGCCATCTGTTATTAAAGTAGGTGTTTCTTTTTCTAGTAGTTGAGTTGCATGTCTCCATTTTGTTTTTTTGGTTCTTGTGTGTGCTATTAAAGAAAAAATTAACCTCATAAAAATAGTTTTTGTAAGAGTTTTATTTCTATTTATAATTTTAGGTTATATTGTTATATATTATAACTTTCTGTATTGTGTGTTGTACTACAGAGATTCTTTTTTTTCTCCCTGTGACTATAGCTTCCTTTTAAGTTTGTCCAGATGTTTATAAGTGTTTTTCTCTTTATAGGATCTTCTCTATTTAGAAGTGTAATTATACCCATCATGGATTAAATACCAATGTATATTTCAATCCTTATAATTTATATAACATGATCTGATAACTGTAGTTATTGTCCCTCTTTCTTAGATAACTTTAAAAGGCTTAGTAGTTAACCTAATATCTTAATTTATTGGTTCAGGAAATTTTAGCTTTTGATCTATGGTTTCAGAATGTAATTAAAATCTTAGTAGGAATTTCTTAGGTAATGTGAAGAAAGTTTGTTATCCCAAGATACTGGAATATATTTTCAACATGTATTGTTAATTTCTTAGTATAAATCTTGTGTTCTTTCATTACATAACAGTTTTCTAAATCTCTATCCATATATCAGTTTTTGAAAAAGAATTCAGAGTAGTTTGTGGTCTTTTTAATAACTAAGTTTTAATGTGGAATTAATTTTTATTGTTGAGTTTCATGCCTTTGAATACTAAAGTGCTATAATGGAAAAGATGCCCCTGAGTCTGAGCATGGTTATTGACTACTCTGCTTGATTGTATATGGCTATATAAGTTATGGTTTTTGAAAAGACAGTATTAAAAATAATACTTTATTTTTGAAGTAGCTTTACTATATATTCATGAAATCCACCTGTTTTTCTTAGGTAGTGCTTTAGTCATCAGTGCTTACTTTCTTCACCATTGTGTACAATGCACATCAATTTATTGAAATTCTGTTATTTTTTCCTTCTATTTTTGAATTAGCTTCTTTGCCAAAGAGAAGCATGGAAAAGTATGAATTCAGTGGTATCAATGCCTCTGTCTTGGGATAATGGGCTTAGTTTCCTTCTTTTACCTTGAACCTGCTAGTATGTTGGGGAATGTTAAGGTTAAATTCAAGATACATTTAAAAAAATATTTTACTTATTTATTCATGAGAGACAGAGAGAGAGAGAGAGAGAGAGAGAGAGAGAGAGGGGCAGAGACACAGGCAGAGGGAGAAGCAGGCTCCATGCAGGGAGCCCAATATGGGACTCGATCCTGGGTCTCCAGGGTCACGCCCTGGGCTGAAGGTGGCGCTAAACCGCTGAGCCACCCGGGCTGCCCTCAAGATACATTTTGAAAGCAAGTAACGGATATATTTATGTCTTACAGCATAAAATAAGCTTATTCATCATTAGTACAAATGTAATTATACATTCTAGAATGTGGTTAAATTAGAAGAAAGTAAAAATAAATGAACTTGAGGAAAATTTAGTGTTAGCATGTAAATTTGTGTTCTCAAAATTGATTAGCCACAACAAATCATCTTAAAAAGCATCTTAATATAAATAAGTTTGTTGACGTGGGATTCTTGACTCTGGTAATCACCAAATTTGAGATACCATTATGCTCAACTGAAAGAAAATTGAGTTTTTTATTAATACCATTGTGATGTAAGGTTTGCCATTTTGACTTAGACCTATCATTCTTCTAACTCCTCGTCCTAGGAAGTGTATATTAAAAGCACATGGTTAACCTCATTGGTCATCTCAAAGAGAGAGGATTTCCCAGAATATTCCAGATACCCTAATTATTCATTTAAGCTTCTTTCATATGTTTAAGTGGTTTTTGAATTTACTTATGTTTTGGTTAGGCTTTTTATAATTTTCTGTCTGTTGAGACAAATATGTCTTAGGGTTTGTGTCATCTGAGATATAGATTATATGGGTATATGACTTATTTAACATTTCCCCTATTTTTGAAAATTTACTTTTTGAAAAAATTTTTAGAGCAATGAAAGTCTGACCTAAATCTTTGACCAATTTTCTGATTAATCCCTTCAGAATGATTTCAGGTAGTTGCAAATATCTTATTAATGGGCTTAAATTTTAATGCCTGTGTTCTGTATTGGAAAATTATTTCCAGAAAAAATTTAACCAAGTGTATATGTTCATGAACCTTAAGGAGGGTTCCTATCCTTAAATATGATCATGTTAAATTGACAGCTTGTTAAAATATATTTTAATTAACATTTGTTAGTGAAGTTAGATTTTTAAAAATTATGTTAACTGGCCATTTGTTCTTTGAAAAACACATTAAGGTTCTTTGTCCATTTTTCAATTAGGGATTAATCTTACTGATTTTAGGGATACTTTGATCTGTCTGCCATATATGAAATATATAAGGTATTTTATATATTTTACATGCATATGTTTATGTTATATGTATGTATAAAATATGTTTATAAAGGATTTATTCTTTGTTACTGGTTCAGCTAAGGTGGCCTTTCACTAGTAATATTGGTGCCATACAATATTTTAAAAGGATGTGGTAGAGAGATAGCAGATTAAGACGAGCTTGGCAGGCCTGCACTGCACGCTCTGCCCTCCTGCTACCAACCTTTTACTTACCCTTTCTTGATCTGCTCATTGTATGATTTATTTATTTATTTATTTATTTATTTATTTATTTATTTATTATTTATTTATTTTTTAAATTTTTATTTATTTATGATAGTCACAGAGAGAGAGAGAGAGAGAGAGAGGCAGAGACACAGGCAGAGGGAGAAGCAGGCTCCATGCACTGGGAGCCCGATGTGGGATTCGATCCCGGGTCTCCAGGATCGCGCCCTGGGCCAAAGGCAGGCGCTAAACCGCTGCACCACCCAGGGATCCCTCATTGTATGATTTTTAAATAAGTTTTAAGAAATCTGTACTCATTTAAATGAGTATTTTGCAACTTTCTTTCCCTTCAAATACAAATTTTTCTGCCTTTAACCCTAAAAATATGATGATTACTGTAACCTTTTCATGTTTCATAGACTCTCAGATACCTTCCAAGAGACTTGGAAGTCAAAATAAACCTTTCAAGAGACTTGACTTTATGACTTAATTGGTTTTATTCCATGTTTATGTAACAGCAAGGAACCATTACACTAAGACTATGTTTATATTCCATTAATGTCTTTCTTTCTAAAGGATAAATTTGATTGCTATATATCTTATTTGTTAGTAATTAATCTTGTTTCTTTGTTAGTAGCTGATTCATGTTATAAATTTTATGTCCTATTTATTTAAATGTCTTAAAATTTGTTTGGTAAACTTTTCTGAACATAATGTCACTTGGTTTTTCATATTTGACAAAATTTTATTATGTTCATACTTCTGTAGTTGTAATGTTAGTAATTTTTCCACTTAGGCTTTTAGGATGTGTATGTATTCTTTTTGGTTAATAAAGCTATAAAGGGTGATTAAGGTTTTACTAAAATGACATCATTAAATTTTATTCTTGGTGTGACAGAAGTTTTTCTGAATTTGAGGGGAATGCTATCATTCTCTTCATAGTATGGAGTTGATATTTTGGTTCCATAACTTTATTTCTGGAAAAGTTATCTAGAAATAAAAAGTTATCTAGAAGTCTAGTGTGACTATCTTTTCATCATCATTTCTATTTGGACTTAAATAATTTGGTTTAGTACAGTTTCTATCTAAAATTTATTGGCCATTGTAGCAAGATTCCTGATATTAGAGTGAACTGTTTTGGCTTATATTGGAAATGTTTGGGATATTACTTTTCTCTTATGGTATTCTATTTTAGGACTTTTAATATTTATGTTAAAAGGTACTTCCTTCGAACATGTTTTTGTTGATGTTTTTTTTTTTTTCACATACAGATTCATACTTTAGTAGAGAGCTTGAAACTTTCTATCACAGATCAACAATTGCCTATGTTTATCCGTATAATGCAACTTGGAATTGCTCTTTACTATGGGGAAATAGGCAATTTTAAAGATGGAGAAACAGAAGATCCTACCTGCCACGATAAAGATATGTTAGGAAACATTACAGGTAAATATAACAAAAACTTTATTTTAAATTATTGCTTGTATAGTGTTTTCACATTGTGAAACTTAAATAAAACATTAGATTGAATTTTGCAGTGTTCTAATATGATGGGATGATTTTATTTTGGTTGTTTGACACTACTTTGATTTTTTTTAATATGCTAGATATTACTTGATTTTCTTTTTACATGCTCAAAGTAACTAATATTTCTAATAGGTATAAATGTTTAGAATGTATGTTATATATAAAAGTTAAGGTAGTACAACATCAACATTTCCTAATAAATTGTGGATTGGTATTTTTTGGTGAAGGCTTACCAAGAGTTACAATGGAGTTAGATATATTAATTATATGTATTTAACAACTATAGTTATGTTTAATTGACTATATGCTTCATTGGAAGATACCTAGTTAATTAATGGGAACATTATTAATGTAGTATATATTTCATTGAAGGATACTGGTGAGTTGACTTCAGTTATTGAGTTCATTATACTTTTACTAAAGTCTCCTGAATGTACTGAATATTGGTAATGTGGGAAAACACAGAGATAAAAAGATGTGTTCTTTTCCCTTAAAATCTTAAGGTACAGTAGAACAGATAGACCTGTGATAGTTTACTATGGTGTGGTAGAAGGATAGAATGTTTGATTAAATAGAGGTTTAAATGATCTGAAGAAGGAAGATGTTGAAAAGAATGATTGACTTTGACTTGGCTTTGAGACATAGGAAAAATTTGGAGGAATAATGAATTTCCATAGTTAGAGCCTTTAGAAAGGAAAATGCTAAAGGGTGCCTGAGTGGCTCAGAAGCTAAGCTTTTGCCTTTGGCTCAGGTCATGATCCTGGGGTCCTGGGATCAAGCTCCTTGCTCAACAGGAAGCCTGCTTCTCCTCCCTCTGCTTGTGTTTTTTTTTTTTTTTTCTCTCTCTCAAATCAATAAAGTCTTGAAAAAAAAAATACTAAAACTTAGGAACAAGTAGCCCAACTTTAAAAAAAAAAAATGAGGAAAAGGCCAGAACAGACATTTGTGCAAAAAAGGTATGCAAATGCCCAACAGGCAGATGAAAAGGTGCTTGACATCTTTAGTCATGATAGGGAATGCAAATCAAAACCACAGTGAGACATTTCAAGGCTACTGGCAGGACTATAATAAAAAGACACATAATCACAAGTGTTGGCAAGATTGTAGAGAAGTTGTAACCCTTGTGTTGATAGTGGGAATGTAAAATGGAATAGCTGCTTTGGAAAACAATCTAGTTTCTTAAAAAGTTGAACAAAGAGTTACCTATGACCCAGCAATTCCACTTCTAGATATATATATGCAAAAGAATTGATAACCTAGGGGATCCCTGGGTGGCTCAGTGGTTTAGCGCCTGCTAAACCAGGGTGTGATCCTGGAGTCCCAGGATGGAGTCCCACATCAGGCTCCCCGTGTGGAGCCTGCTTCTCCCTCTGCCTGTGATCTCTGCCTTTCTCTGTGTCTCTCATGAATAAATAAATAAAGTCTTAAAAAAAATTTGTAACCTATGTTTATATAAAAACTCACATTTGGATGTTAATGGCAGCATTATTTATGAAAATCAAAAAGTAAAACAACTCAAATGTCCATCCACTGATGAATGGATAAATGATTGTGAGATATATATATATATATATATATATATATATATATATCTCACAATCACACACACACATACACACTAGAATATTATTCAGTCATACAAAAGAATGAAAAACTAATACATGCTGCAACATGATAAACTTTCAAAATACCTTAAGTGAAAGCAGCCAGTCCGAAAGGGACACATTGTATGATTCTATTTATATTCCATATTAGCCAATTCCATGGAAGCATAAAGTAGATTAGTAACCAGGCCTGTGGGGACAAAGAAAATGGGGAGTGATTGCTTATGGGTAAAGGTGTTATTTTTAGAATGATGAAAATGTTCTAAAATTGGATGGTAATGATGGTTGTACAACTTTGTGATTATACTAAAAACACTGAATTGTACACTTCCAAAGGTGAAATTTTATATTTAAATTATAGCTTATTAAAAACTATTATCACCTTAAAAGCTTAGGGAAATAACATTAATAAATCTATGTGTGATATACCTTTATTTCACACTGGAGAGTGAATTCCTGTTAGACAACTCCTGAAACAGGAATAGTATCTAACACCTAGAAGAAAGCCTAGCACTAGAAGGTGCTGTTTTTTTTTTTTAACATGCTATTATGACAAACTTCAAATATATAGAAAAACAGAGTATTATATGGTAGACGCCCATATACTCATCATCTAGATTCTGCACTTAATGTTTGTTAATTTGCTTTAGCACATAGCTGTTCATTTAACTTCTTTCTTCAGTTCAACAATATTTCTGACTTCGAAAGCATATTGTTAACTAGTGTTAATTAATGGTTTTTATTTTTTCGAGGGTGTAATTTGCAAAGTGAACTGCATGAATCTTAAATATACTATTTGAGCTTTGAGAAGTGTGTACACCTGTGTGATGTAGAACATTCCTCAAGATACAGGTTATCAGTATCTCCAAAAAGTTCTCTTTTGCCCCTTTCTAATCATTCAACACCCCATTCCATTTCCCCTCAGGAAAAGACTGAATTTGAAAAAGTTCTGTTGATTCTAGGATTTCATATAAATCAGATCATACAGTATAAACTCTTGTGAAAGGATTCTTTCATTAAGCATAATATTCTTTTTTACTTTTAATTATTAAGACTTTTTTTTGAGCAGTTTTAAGGTTCACCGCCAAATCAAAGGGTATGTACAGAGGTTTCCCATATACTCCCCACCATCAAACATGCATAGCCTCCTCCTGTTATCAACATCCTACATGGGATGTAGTACATAACACATGTACTACAATTGATGCAACTACTTTGATACATCATTGTTACCCAGGGTCCATAGTTTACGTTATGGTTCACTCTTGCTATTTTACGTTCTCTGGGTTTTGGCAAATGTGTAATGATATATGTCCATAATTACAGTTTCATACAGAGTATTTTCACTGCCCTGAAGGTATAATATTTTGGAGATTCATCTGTGTTGTTGCATATATTATTGCTAGATACATGGTATGAATATGCCATAGTTTATTTTAGCCATTCTCATGTTGATGGGTATTTGGGCTGTTTCCAGTTTTGGCTATTATAAGTAAAGGTGTCTGGGACATTCTTCTACAAATCTCTTGTAGACATGTGGTATGCTTTCTCTTCGGTAGATACCTAACAGTGGAATTGTATGTTGAGGTAGTGCCAGGTGTGCCATTGACATTCCCACAACATTGTATGAGAGTTCCACTTGTTCCACATCTTTGCCAGCATTTGGTGTTATCTTTTTTTTTTTTTTTTAACTTTTTGCCATTTTGGTGGATATGTTATATTTCCTTGTGGTTTTAATTTGCATTTCATAGATGGGCAGTTATTTTGAAGTTTTTCATGTGGTTATTGACCATTAATATATATTTACCGTTGTGAAGAGTGCGTTAAACATTGGTTATTTTTAAACCTTTGTTGGTTTTCATTACTGATTTGTAATTTTTGTAATATGTAATTGATTCAAGTCCTTTGTTACGTACCTGTTTTAGGAATATTTTTTGTGGCTTGTGACTTGACTAACTCATTTTTGAGTAGATTTCTGGAGCAGAATTTTAGTTTTTAATTTTATTTAAATTCAGTTAATTAACATTTGTTATTGGTTTCATAGGTAGAGGTCAGTGATTCATCAGTTTTATGTAGTATCCAGTGCTCATTGCATCATGTGCCCTCCTTAATGTCTAGAGTGTTAAATTTTGACTAAATGTAGATTTCAAATTTTTGTTTTATAATTGTTTCATTCTGTCGTCTAAGAATGACTAGGTTTTTCTTCTATGTTATAAAAGGAAGAAAAAGGGGGATCCCTGGTGGCTTAGCGGTTTAGCGCCTGCCTTTGGCCCAGGGCACGGTCCTGGAGTCCTGGGATCGAGTCCTGCATCAGGCTCCTGGCATGGAGCTTGCTTCTCCCTCTGCCTGTGTCTCTACTTCTCTCTCTCTCTCTCTCTAGGCTTATCATGAATAAATAAATAAAATCTTTAAAAAAATAAATAAAAGGAAGAAAACAAGTCTATTTGCTTGCAGAATAGTCAGAATTAGTTTTCTCATCTATCTAAAGCATAGATCCTTTTATTGTGAGTACTGTGGATTCCTTTGCCACTCTGGTACAGTCTATGAACCTCTTCTCAAAAGGTTTTAAGCATCTTGGTTTCAGTATGCCATGGTATCCTTTCTTCATGTTGTGTTTGGAATACATTAAGGTTTTTATGTCCGTGGGTTTGTAGTTTTCCTGCGTACTTAGAAAATTTATGGGCATTATTTCTTAAATTATCTTTTTCAGTTCTCTCTCCTATGGAGACTCTAATTACATGAATATTAGGCTGTGTGAAGTTCACCAGAGCTCTCTGCTACTCTGTTCATTCTTATTTTTCTTTTTATTTTGTTGATTATTGAGCATTTCTGTTTCTGCTCTGGCTCACTAATCTTCTGTATCTAATCTGCTGTTAATCACAGTTTATATTTCAGCTCAGATACTGTGTTTTTCATCTTTAGAATTTGTATTGTTAAAAAATTTATCTTTCATATTTCTTCTCATTTATGCTTTCTTAAATACTTTAAGTATTTATATAGCTGTCTCAATGTCTGTGTTTAGAAATACTAAGCTGTGTCATCTTTCTGTATGACTTTTTTCCTAATCTGTGTTTTATATATTTTCTTTTTTGCATGTGTGATAATTTTTTTTTGTTTTTTTTTTGTGTTTTTTTTTAATTTTCTTTTTTTTTAAATTTTTTATTGGTGTTCAATTTACTAACATACAGAATAACCCCCAGTGCCCGTCACCCATTCACTCCCACCCCCCGCCCTCCTCCCCTTCTACCACCCCTAGTTCGTTTCCCAGAGTTAGCAGTCTTTACGTTCTGTCTCCCTTTCTGATATTGCCCACACATTTCTTCTCCCTTCCCTTATATTCCCTTTCACTATTATTTATATTCCCCAAATGAATGAGAACATATAATGTTTGTCCTTCTCCGACTGACTTACTTCACTCAGCATAATACCCTCCAGTTCCATCCACGTTGAAGCAAATGGTGGGTATTTGTCATTTCTAATAGCTGAGTAATATTCCATTGTATACATAAACCACATCTTCCGTTGGACACCGAGGCTCCTTCCACAGTTTGGCTATCGTGGCCATTGCTGCTAGAAACATCGGGGTGCAGGTGTCCCGGCGTTTCATTGCATCTGTATCTTTGGGGTAAATCCCCAATAGTGCAATTGTTGGGTCGTAGGGCAGGTATATTTTTAACTGTTTGAGGAACCTCCACACAGTTTTCCAGAGTGGGTGCACCAGTTCACATTCCCACCAACAGTGTAAGAGGGTTCCCTTTTCTCCGCATCCTCTCCAACATTTGTTGTTTCCTGCCTTGTTAATTTTCCCCATTCTCACTGGTGTGAGGTGGGATCTCATTGTGGTTTTGATTTGTATTTCCCTGATGGCAAGTGATGCAGAGCATTTTCTCATATGCATGTTGGCCATGTCTATGTCTTCCTCTGTGAGATTTCTCTTCATGTCTTTTGCCCATTTCATGATTGGATTGTTTGTTTCTTTGGTGTTGAGTTTAATAAGTTCTTTATAGATCTTGGAAACTAGCCCTTTATCTGATATGTCATTTGCAAATATCTTCTCCCATTCTGTAGGTTGTCTTTGAGTTTTGTTGACTGTATCCTTTGCTGTGCAAAAGCTTCTTATCTTGATGAAGTCCCAATAGTTCATTTTTGCTTTTGTTTCTTTTGCCTTCGTGGATGTATCTTGCAAGAAGTTACTGTGGCCGAGTTCAAAAAGGGTGTTGCCTGTGTTCTTTTCTAGGATTTTGATGGAATCTTGTCTCACATTTAGATCTTTCATCCATTTTGAGTTTATCTTTGTGTATGGTGAAAGAGAGTGGTCTAGTTTCATTCTTCTGCATGTGGATGTGCAATTTTCCCAGCACCATTTATTGAAGAGACTGTCTTTCTTCCAATGGATAGTCTTTCCTCCTTTATCGAATATTAGTTGACCATAAAGTTCAGGGTCCACTTCTGGGTTCTCTATTCTGTTCCACTGATCTATGTGTCTGTTTTTGTGCCAGTACCACCCTGTCTTGATGACCACAGCTTTGTAGTACACCCTGAAATCTGGCATTGTGATGCCCCCAGATATGGTTTTCTTTTTTAAAGTTCCCCTGGCTATTCGGGGTCTTTTCTGATTCCACACAAATCTTAAAATAATTTGTTCTAACTCTCTGAAGAAAGTCCATGGTATTTTGATAGGGAGCATGTGTGATAATTTTTAATTTGATGCCATACATTGTGGGTTTTATCTTGTTGGGTGCCAGATATATTTGTATATAGCAAAAAGTTAAGTTACTTGGAAATAATTTAATTCACTTGTCTTACTTTAAATGTTTTTTTAGTTGGGATCAGAGCCACCATTAGCTTAAGGCCAGTTTTGTCTCACCAGTGACGCAGCCTTTTGAGTACTTTCTTGATGCCTAATGAATGAAAGGTTTTTTCTTTCTTTCTGGTGAGATCACAAACTAGTCCCAATTTTGTGTAAGTCTTGAGGGTTGTTTTCTTGGCTTTTTTCTGGTGGTTCTTTTAGTGGCCTCAATAGTTTCCTTGCATGAAATTGAGTATTACTTACCTGAGACCTGGAGTGGGAGGGACCCTCTGCAGCTAGGAGGAGCTCTCTCTCTGAACAGGTTTTTCTTGTTTGGTACTTTCGCAGCAAACTGTAGCCCCTGGACTCATTATTCTTTCTTCTTAGGAGACTACTGTGCTTGGATTCTCTCCTTCTTGACCCTGGCTTAGAAATCCTTCCAGGCCGTAAGATGGGGCAAGCATACACCTTTTTTTTTTTTTTTTTTTTTTTTTGTTTCCCATCTCTCAGGACTCACTGGTTTAACTGCCTGATACCTAGTGTCTGAAAACCATTATTTCCTGTATTTTTTTTAATATGTGCTTCTATGTCAATACATTAAATAATGATAATTAGCAAGAAGTCTAATAGCTATCATAATTTCAAAGTAGTAATGTGTGTAAATGGTATTTTGAGATAGCTTTACAACTGCCTTTCTGATTTTTGTAGGCGTTACAGTTGATGGTGATACAACTGTGATTTGTTACTTATATTTATAATTAAGCTATGCAACTGCAGTTTGTTAGCTACATTCATAATTAAAAGTGCTACATTTAAACACTTTATTTTTTCCATTGAAATTCATGAAGTTCCTGAATTCTATCAAAGGGTCCCAGGTTAAGATGCACTGTTCTGAAGGAAAAGAATATTTTAGGAAGTTCTAACCACAGATTAGGGAGATGCTTTTTTTCTTTTCAAGGCTCTAATTTTTCTTTCTGCAAGGGAGGTGAGCAAGAGATTTGAAACTTCAGAAGCGTCTTTCATCAAAATCCCTCTTAATTTTTAATTAAGTATGAATTATAGTGGCTGGTTGCTAGTGATTTTTTTGTTTTCTTCACAAGATCAAGCAGTGAGTACTTCTGTTTCACTGGTTTATTTTTATTTATGAGAGAGAGAGAGATAGAGAGAGAGAGGCAGAGACATAGGCAGAGGGAGAAGCAGGCTCCCTGCAGGGAGCCCCATGTGGGACTTAATACCAGGACCCTGGTATCACAACCTGAGCCAAAGGCAGATGCTCAATCTCTGAGCCCCCCAGGTGCCTCTATTTTAATGATTTAGACAACAGATGTCAAGAGTCCAGCTCTCTAGAGTCAGCCTGGTCACTTCTTCCTGGATAGAGGTGGCCTGACTTGTTTTATGACCAAGATGATATTCATTGATGTTCAGTTTGAAGTCTTACCTGGGGCATTGGTAACAGGTTTTATTCATTCCCCAATAGAAACTGATAAAATGTTTATGGTTAAACAGCAAGATAAAAAGATTATATAAAATGTTTTCTAGATTTTAACTTTTATAATTTATTTTGAAGTAAAATGGCTAAAGTTTCTTGATACTTGATACTAGGTTATACTAGTATTTCCTTCCCAGATGAACTAAGGTAAATGGTCATGAACTATACATATAGGATATTCCAGGAGTCTCCTGTCATAAGGTTTTTAAAAGTTACGAAGTTGTTCTAGGCAGAAATCCTATAAGTAGATCTGAATGAAGATGATACTTACTGGAGTATATATATTATAGTTTTATCACTGAAAAGTAGATATGCTGAAATCTGCTGGAGACTGCTTATACCATGAATTTCCTAAAAAGTAATTTTTTTTCTACATTCCATGGTACTTGTTTTTTGTTGGTGTTGTTAGGATAATGTTAAAGGGCTTTGATGCAGTTTGTCTTATAAAAATGGAATGAGCCGGGGATCCCTGGGTGGCGCAGCGGTTTGGCGCCTGCCTTTGGCCCAGGGCGCAGTCCTGGAGACCCGGGATCGAATCCCACGTTGGGCTCCCGGTGCATGGAGCCTGCTTCTCCCTCTGCCTGTGTCTCTGCCTCTCTCTCTCTCTCTCTCTCCATCATAAAAAATAAAAAAAAAATCTTTAAAATAAATAAATAAAAATGGAATGAGTTGGAATGGTTGAAATCTAGATCCTGTGCCAATTTCTAACTTAGTGAAAGTTCTTTGCTATAATTTTTTCATATGTAGAGTAGGAAGGGTACTAATTTACATTCGTAGTAATAAGAATCACCAACAATACTATTTTGTTTAGCTTTATGTATGTATGATTCTATTATAATATTTACTTCTGCCTTTAGGAATAGTTCTTTTTTTGCGGGGGCGGGGGTGCATTTTGCCTAGGAGTGCTTGATGTTTTTATTGGGTATATCAGGAAATAAAGAACTTTTCTTGGATATTTCTGATACTGTGTTTCTTTTTTCTTTTTTCTTTTTTTTATAAATTTATTTTTTATTGGTGTTCAATTTGCCAACATATAGAATAATACCCAGTGCTCATCCCGTCAAGTGCCCACCTCAGTGCCTGTCACCCAGTGACCCCCACCCCCCCCGCCCACCTCCCCTTCCACCACCCCTAGTTTGTTTCCCAGAGTTTAATACTATGTTTCTGAGAAAAGTCAGTTTTTCGCTACTTTGCCTTATTTTGAGGAGGAAGTTTTTAATTAGTGGAATGCTAAAGAATGAATTTATTCTTTATATTTAGCTAATACATTTAAAATTATATGATTAATTATGCCATATATAATATGAATTATGAACTATGAATGGGGATTAGCATAGTACAACATGTAGAAACTTGAAAGTAGTGGGGTGTCTGGGTGGCTCAGTGAGTTCATGTCTGCCTTAGGCTCAGGTTACGATCCTGGGGTCCTGAGATGGAGCTCCTTGCTCAGCAGGGAGCCTGCTTCTCCCTCTCTGTCACTTTCTCCTGCATGTGTTCTCTTGAGTGAATGCTCTCGTGCTTTCTCTCTCTGTCAAATAAATGAAATATCTTAAACCAACAAACTTGAAAGTAGTAATGCTAAATTATTGGTTTCAAATAATAATAGCCATCGTATAATTTGTGTATGATTTATATGTGGAAAGAAGGATGTGTTACAGAATTTACATTCTTAATTTTAAATTGTCTTGATTTATTTAAAATGACTTTATTTTGATAGGTTCTGAAGATGAAACAAGAATAGATATGCAGTATACTGCTCAGTACAAAGGCCAAGAGCTATATTCACAGCAAGAAGATGAACAGCCACAGGGATGGGTATCGTGGGCCTGGTCATTCGTGCCTGCAATTGTGAGTTACGATGATAGCGAGGAAGACTTCCTTGGGAATGATCCTACATCAGCCATGCATCAGCAAAAAGCACAGACTTTGAGGGATCCTATTGTGTCTATAGGATTTTATTGTACAAAGGCAACGGTGACTTTCAAAGTAGGTTTCCTCTTTCTTGTCTATTTTACCTTTAATGTATAAATTTTGATTTCTAGGAAGGATCTGATTTGAAGTTTGTTTTATACTTGGTAGATGTAAGATAGTCTAGCAATCTTTCTTTCTTTCTTTCTTTCTTTCTTTCTTTCTTTCTTTCTTTCTTTCTTTCTTTCTAGATTTTATTTATTTATTTATGAGAGACACACAGAGAGAGAGAGGTCTTTCTTTTTTTTTTTAAGATTTTATTTATTTATTTATGAGAGACACAGAGAGAGAGAGAGAGAGAGAGAGAGAGAGAGAGAGAGGCAGAGACACAGGCAGAGGGAGAAGTAGGCTCCATGCAGGGAGCCTGATTCGGGACTCGATCCCGGGACTCCAGGATCACGCCCTGGGCCAGAGGCAGGCGCTAAACTGCTGAGCCACCCAGGGATCCCTGCAGTCTTTATTTCATAAAATTATGTTCCCTCATCTGACTCTGAATTTTGATCTTTTTCTATCTTCTTAAAGCCTTCTCTTTTTTTTAAATCAGTTTCTTGGAAATCAGTTTCTCCTCCCACTGAATCTTTAAATTGGCATTTAGAGATCTCTTTATATTTCTATTAAAAAATCTCTCCCATGAATTCGTATATACCTCCAGTTACTGTTTCATCTCTGGCTTTCTTTCATTACAAAATTTCTTTAAAGGACTGTTTATATAAAATTTCACTCTTTCCTCACCTCTTTCACTCTACAAGATAGTCCTATTTCTTTTCTATATCCTCATTTAACTTGTTTTTTTTCAGCAGTGTTTCACAGGCTTTGACTCCTTTCTTATTTGACAAACATGTAAAGTATATAGTCGAAAGAGATTATATAATAGGTATTTTCCTTTTAAAGAACAGTAGAATGAACACTTTAATATTTTTATGGTAAGTTTTTAATTCCAGTTAAAACAAACCAATATAACATACAGTGTTACATTAGTTTCGGGTATACAATATAGTGATTGAACACTTCCATACAACATCTGGTGCTCATGACAAGTGTACTCTTTAATCCTTATCACCTATTTAACCCATCCCCCCACCCTCCCAAACCATCAGTTTTTCTCTATAGTTAAGAGTCTGGTTTTTTTGGTTTGTCTCTCTGTCTTCCCTCACCTTTGTTGTTTGTTCACTATATGTGGCTTAAAATCCACATGAGTGAAATCTCTGACTGGCTTATTTCACTTAGCATTATACCCTCTAGCTTTATTCATGTCATTACAAACGGCAAGATTTCATTCTTTTTTATGGCTGAATACTCAGTTGTGTATACACACACACACACACACACACCCCATATCTTCTTTATCTATTCATCAGTCAATGAACACTTAAACTGCTTCCATAATTTGACTATTGTAAAATTGTGCAATCAGCATAGGGATGCATGTATCCCTTTGAATTAGGAATACCCTTTATTTTAAGAAATAGAAAATTCTTATTATTTTGGCATCCCGTGTGTGTTCTTTGAGCATATATTGTCTTATTTGACAGATATAGCTTAAAGTTAATTTTGAGTGTTTATTTCATAGCTTTTATTTTTACTTTTTATTATTTTTAAAGATTTTATTTATTTGACAGAAAGAAAGAGAACATAAGCAGGGGGAGTGGCATGGGGATAGAGAAGGCTCCCTGATGAGCAGAGTCCGAGGTGGGACTCAGTCTCAAGACCTTGGCATCATTCCTTGAGCCTAAGGCAGACTCCTAACTGATTAAGCCACCCAAGCACCCCTCTTGGCTTTTTATAATAGTGTTATCACACATGTAATGCCCTTAAACAGTATCTAATTCATTCAACAAGTAGATACTAATGCCTCCTATGTGCCAGGCACTGTTTTGTCTTTAAGGTTACCCATTGAACAGATGACATATATATCCCTGCCTCTTAAAGTATAAATTGTCAAAAAAAAGTATAAATTGTCACTATAAGCGAATAGGCTGTATAGTATACCCATTTATAATAAGGGTTATGTAGAACAAATACAGAAGAGGAATAGTGAAGGTGTCCATAGATAGGAAGGGATTATGCAATTTACTATTGGGTGATCAGGGAAAGCTTTAATGGGAAGGAGATCTTTAAGCAAAGACTCATGAAAGAGGAAGCTTTGTGAATTAGTAGGAAAGAATATTCGAAGAATAGCAAAAGACTCTAAAAGTTCAAGGAATAGTAAGGAAGCCAGTTCAGCCACAGCAAAGTGGGCTAAAATCGAAGTAGTATAAAATCAGGTCAGAGAGGTGATGGGGTTGGGGAGAGATCCATAAATTGTAAAACTGTCTAGGTCATTTTAGGTTGGGGACTTTGTCATTAGTCCTGAAGAGGTTGGGAAGTTTTTGGACAATTTATAGCATAGTGGTTACAGGATGATCTGAGTTATATTTTAAACGGCATCACTCTGGTTGCTGTGTTGAGAATAGATTATAGGGGGCGAAAGCAGAAATAAGATCAGACAGGATAAAAATTTTCAAGCAGAAGATAATGATAGCTTGGACTAGGATGATAGGCAGGGGAGGTGGTGAAATGTAACTGTATTTTGGATGTGTTTTGAAGGTCAAGAGGACAGTGTTTCTTGATTTTATTGTGAGATGTAAGTGAAGAGGATCCAGAGATGGTGCTTGAGCAACTAGAATAATTGAGTTCTGATTTTTTGGCATGAGGAAGACTGTAAGAGGATTAGGTTTGAGATAGAATCGGGAGTTTGGTTTTGGACAAATTTAAGATGCCCACTATATATTCAAGTAGAGCTGTTGGGTTGGATTAATGAATTTAGAATTCAGATTAGAAGTTTGGTCTGGGCATAAGATTTGAGAGTCAAGATTTTATTAAGATTGGAATCAGTATAGATACAAAGAAAGAAGAGGTTCTAGGGCCAAGCTCTGGGGTACAGTGATGTTAATGATTTGGAAAGAAAAGGCAGAAATAGTGTGGGAAACTGAAAATAAGTTAGGCAGAAAACCAAGAGTGTCTATTTGGAAGCTGAGTGCCATAAACGTTTTAAAGTTGACAAAGTAGGTCATTTGTGAGAATGGATTATTAGATTTGGCATTGTGGGAATTGTTGGTGATCTTGACTAGAGCAGTAATTTGACAGTAGTGGGATCTTAGTTGGAGTTGATTAAAAGCAAATGGGAACACTGGTGGGAAAGTAAAGTGGCACAGTCACTGTGGAAAAAAGTTTGGTGGTTCCTTGAAATGTTAAACTTACGATCAAGTGACTTAGCATTTCCACTATAGGTGCATACTCAGAGGAATTAAACTGTACTTAAATAGATGTATATGGGGATCCCTGGGTGGCTCAGTGGTTTGGTGCCTGCCTTTGGCCCAGGGCGCGATCCTGGAGTCAGGATCTCAGTTGGTGTAGAGCATGCGACTCTTCAGCTTGGAGTAGGTTAGAGCCCCACGTTTAGTGTAGAGATTACTTAAAAAAACAAACAAAACCCTTAAAAAAGTTGAAACAAACCAAATGTCCTTTAGTAGATGAAAGAAAACCTTTTCAGAAAATGGTGGGTAGTTTTTTTTGTTTGTTTTTTGTTTTTTTTTGGTAGTACACCAAACTCAGTAAGTAATTTTTAAAACAGACGGGATCCCTGGGTGGCGCAGCGGTTTTGCGCCTGCCTTTGGCCCAGGGCGCGGTCCTGGAGACCCGGGATCGAATCCCACGTCGGGCTCCCGGTGCATGGAGCCTGCTTCTCCCTCTGCCTGTGTCTCTGCCTCTCTCTCTTTCTCTCTCTGTGACTATCATAAATAAATAAAAAATTAAAAAAAAATAAAAGCGTATCCCATTAAAAAAAAAATAAAATAGCTACTTGTATCTCCAGCTCTTGGAAATTGCTGGTATACGTTGATCAAATAAATCATCCATCCTCTGCCTGTCTCCTCTTCTGCCTTCCATCTTCCAAAATTTTGAGATCCTCTTTTATTGAATAAATTCTTCAGTTTTATTTGTCTTGTTGGTTTATTATGGAGGCATTTTTCTGCAGGAAATAAACTCATGGGTCCAACCTGTGACGTAGTATTTAGTTAACTTGTTAGATACTGGAAATGTAGCACAGAAAATAACAAGTTTTTGCTCTCATGGTGTTTTTAATTTGGCGTGGATTGTTTACTTGAAATAAATTTTTTTCAATCAGTAATAAAGGGAGACAATTTATAACTACCCCAGATAGTGGATTAAAAGTATTTTAAAGTAAATAGTCTTTAAAGACTTTTCTAATTTAAAATCATTAAGTATTTTCTAATAATGACAAACCCTAAAAGATGTAGGAAATGAGTTTTTAGCAAAAGTTAAACTTGATTGATTAAAAAATTTTTTTGATAATAAAGACTGGGGCAAAATGGTAAAAATACATATATTTTACACTTATTTCTAATTTGCCTATGAAACAAATTATTTTTATTATAAATTTCATAATTGAAATTCCCTGATCCACCTTGGATGAAAGGAATATGTATCAGTCTGTAAAATTAAAAAAAAAACAACAATAAAATCTTTAAAACATAATAAACTGCATCTGGGTGGTGCAGCTGGTTGAGCGTCTCTTAGTTTTGGCTCATGTCATAAATTCAGGGTCCTGGAATGGACACCAATCAGGTACCATGCTCAGTGTAGAGTTTGCTTGAAATTCTTTCTCTCCCTTTCCCTCTGCCCCTTCTGCTCATGCTCACACACTCTCTCTTGACTGTTGCCAACAGTCGAGATATATATTCCATATAATATCAGTTTTGTGTTTTAAATTTATTTAAATTTTTTTTCATGATATGATCATCTCTGCATTTAACAGATGTTTTTGGCAATAATAATTGTAATTCTATTAATTGTAAGTATATTCAGACTTAAATGATAAAAGATAAACATTATCTTAGTAACAGCAGCATGAATTAACTACTTACTTTGAGAACTTACACTTATGACTTGGTGTAATTTTGAGTATAGTTGACCTACAGTGTTACATTATTTCAGGTGTACAACATAGTATATAGCTATAACATAGCTAACCACAAGTATAACTACCATCTGTCAACATACAATGCTACTACAGTGTCATTGACTATATTCCCTATGGTGTGCCTTTTATATTCCCATGACTAATTTTCCTGTAACGGAAGCCTACATATATCCCATTCTTCTTGATCTGTTTTGTCCATTCCCCCTTAAAACCATCAGTTTGTTCTCTGTATTTATCGGTCTGATTCTTCTTTTTGTTGGTTTGTTTTTTAGATCCTACATATGAGTTAAATCATATGGTATATTGCCAGTTTTAGATGATCCAGAAGTTGTTGTTTTTAATCTAAGTTTGTGAGGGAATTTAAAGATTGCTAGTAAAATTCTATCTTTTCTGGTGATTTTTGCATATTTATGTTGAATTTGAAATTATTTTGGTATATTCCTCTTCATTGATGAGAAGAATTGTATTAAATTGAATCAGAGTAGTTTGTGTTTATATACAAAACTTTTATAGACTTTTAGGGCAGTACTCATTATACATCTTTTTAAAAAATTTAGAACATTTATGTTTCTAAGGTTTCTCTAAGAGACATATGTTGAAATTTAGGAGGAAAACATTAGAATTCATTGTTCAGCTTGGATTTAAAGAATGTATGGAATTAATTTGTGGTTCATATTTTGGTCAGAAAATAAGGTCATGTTTCTACATTAGCATTCTGAACAGTTGATATCAATCCAACAAAAATCATGCCAAATTAAATGTAGCATTAAAAAAAATCATGTTGAAGATTTTTCTTGTAATATTTGAGTCCTTTTAATCAATTAATTGCTTTTTCTTTACAATAATTGTAGACAGCTGAAGGGTGATCAAGTTTAAAATGCTGAAAAAAAAGTCTAAAATGCTGAATTTTACTTGAGCATTTTAGAATTGTACAACAGTGTGTATACCAGTTCTAGAAGCATCTAAGAAATGAGGGCTTATATATACAATATTTTTGTTACAAAAAATGAGAATAATCAGTTGATTTTAAGTATAAAGAAGTTATGTTTAAATGATAACGTTTTTGTTCAGTAAGTTCTGTTTGACTGAAGTTATTGTTTTTTTTTTTTTTAATGTGATCTTTGATTTTGCCTTAATGTTTGAATAATGTATCCATTTCACAAGAGTGTGGACGGGTCTCATTAGTAAACATGGCAGAATACCTTTGAGAAAATAAAGACTTTATTTTGGAATAGTTGTAGGTTTATAGAAAGCTTGCAAAGTACAGAAAGTTCACATAGACTACTTACTGAGTTCCTCTGTTAACATCTTATGCTATCACAGTACATTTGTCAAAAGTAGGAAGCCAACATGGGTGCATTACTGTTAAATTCCAGACTTTAACTGAGTTTCATAATGTTGTTATCTGTAACATGATCCAAACCAGGATACCACATTGCATTTAGAAAATTTACCTCTTAAAAATGATTTATCTAGGTTTGTCTAGATACATACAAGTAATGTTTTATAAGCTTCAGGCGTGCGAAGGTTGTAGGGGTGGTAGGCGTTTTGGCAGCATCTAGATTAGTACTTGTTATCTAGCTGTCACTCGTTAAGTATTTACATGATTGAATGAGTCTGAGACATATATTTTGAAAGTAAATCCCTATGAACCTACTTCCCTCATAGAGCTAGATGAAGTTTTGTTGAATTTGTGTTTTTTCATAGTTTTCTTTTTGATGAAAAATTTGGGAGAAACTTTGGAAATGATTGAACTAACCCTGGTTGAATGTGTAGGGAGTATAAAATGAATTGAGGTTAAAATACATGTAAATTTTTGGCAGAATATATGAACCATTATATGAGACTGTTCTAGTTACATAGGTTTTTTTTTTACCCTTTTTAGGCAATATTGCTAAGACAAGTTAAATAAAAATAAGATGGTATTTCAGTTCTCTCTTTGAGCTTAGACTAACATTTTCAACCGTTATAGCATGGATAATCTGTTACGGCTGTTTTTGTTGCACCTGTTCTCCTGCTTAATAATTAAATTTCCTGAATCTTAAAGTTGACCCTGTTTACATCAATTCATCATAATAATGACAGGTTATTGCTATCTATTACTAATTTTACTTACTTAATATTCTTATATTGTTTCTTAGCTCACTGAAATGCAAGCTGAGAGTAGTTATTATAGCCCTCAGAAAGTAAAATCCAAAGAAGTACTGTGTTGGGAACAAGAAGGAACTACCGTTGAGGTAATCATTCAACATTGAACATATATTTAAAACTTTTTGAATGTTCCTTAAAGTTAATATGTTAATATGTAATAAATGGAGGCTTTTATCATAGTGTCATGTTTAAAATATATTCATGGTTTTTTATTTTTATTTTAGTCATCAGTAGTATTGATTGAAATAAATATGACTTTAACATAGATTCTACTATAATATGAAACATTAATTCTTTCAGTCTTTCATTTAACTGGTATGAGCTTGTATGTATATGTGGATTAATGTTCATAAGATGGCAGTTATTGAGGATACAAAGATTTGAGGATACAGAGAGAAATATGATGTTTCTTATTTTAAATTTGGAAAGGCCATAATCCTAAAGAGGTTTCTACTAATTCAGAAATTCTACAAGGGGAGCCTATAACATGTTTTTAAGTCTGTAACATTTTTATGAAATTCAAATTTTTAGTTCTAATGTTTCCTTCCCTCTTATAGGCCCTTATGATGGGAGAACCTTTCTTCAATTGCCAGATTGGTTTTGTAGGTTGCAGAGCCTTGTGCCTTAAAGGAATTATGGGTGTTAAAGATTTTGAAGAGAATATGAATAGAAGTGAAACTGTAAGTCAGATTCTCTCCCTACCTCTGCCCCCCTCTTTATGGATAGAATACAGGGATAATGAAGTGCTTATTGAAGTGTTTAACCATACCAAAAAATCTGTTAGACTACATATATCTTTGGCTTAAGAGAGGAACTTCACTGTTTTCCCTGTAAGAAATTATAGGGCTCAGGGGAATTTAGAAAGTTGGTAGCACTTAACACCTGGACAGTAGTTCCAAATACTTTCCAATTCATAAATGTTTCTTCTTTCTTGTTTATGGCAGCTACTTGGAGTTCCTTTTTGGTTTGTAAAATGTTCTTTGCCAAGATAGGCAGTGAAAATGGAGACAGCATTCCTTGTCTTTTTATAGGACTTAAAGTTGTAGTGATTTCTATTAACTACTGAATGGGTATTATAAAACCAAGGTTTTATTTTCTTTAACAGTTTAATGATTTTTCCTCCTGTTCAAAAATTTTGCATTTATTTTTAGGAAGCCTGTTTCTTCATTTGTGGTGAAAATTTGAATATGAAAGGTTTGACATACCTTACAAATTCATTGTTTGATTACCGAAGCCCAGAAAATAATGGTACTCGTGCAGAATTTATCTTGGATGCAGCTCATCATAAGGTCAGAGAATATATATTTGAGCCAATTTCTAGCTGTGTCTGGATGGACACTTTGTGTGAATACTTGTGATTGCCATTTTTCATTTTAAGTAATACATTCTGAATGCTGGTTGTTTATTGAAACCTTTAGAATATTTTAGTCCAGGTTCTACATCTAGAGAAGTTTGAAGAGTACACAAAGGTCTCTACTTATATATACTAAGTAGCCAATTAGTTTGTTTATCCATTCCCTACTGTTAAAATAGTCATGGAGGAAACTTATAGAATTATCATTTAATTAGCATTTACTTTTGGATATAGGGTAAATGGGAAGAGATGAAGAATTTTACATTTTACTAGGTAAGTGTCTTAGTGTTTGAATTTTTCATGTAAAATAATGTAGTTTTATAGAGTAAATATAAAAAATCAAAAAGTATAATAGAATAAATAATGTAAATCTTAATCCTTTTTACTACATTTACTTTTATAAAGAATTCCATTTTAATCTGCATATTTGCATATATTTTGAATATTTTAGTATATCTTTAGTTTTTGAGTTGTTTTATATAAGTACTGGAATATTTAACAATATATAAGGATTAATTATATTTGAGAATATATATTGGACAGTTTTGCGATGGTGATAAAGATCAAGGGTATACTATCCTATTCCATATAGTTATTAACCAGACATTATTGATAAAGTGGTCAAAATGTCTAGTAGAATTACGGATGTCCTTTGGTGTGGTTTGTAGTAGAGTTAACATTACCTGTCTTAGAAGTGAATTTTTTGGATAGCCTCTGTTCCCCTTTTTTTTTTTTTTTTTTTGGTAATCTTTCGAGTTGATACACATTCTATGTAAGGAGTATATTTGATTCTTTACCTATCAGGTTTTTTTAAAAATAAATTTATTTTTTATTGGTGTTCAATTTACCAACATACAGAATAACACCCAGTGCGCGTCCCGTCAAGTGCCCCCCCTCAGTACCTATCAGGTTTTAAACTTAGAAGTCTCTTCTGTACAATTTGTGTTCTGTTTGCTTTTCTTTGTTGGCAGGAGACCTACACTGAGGTAGCTGGAATGCAAAGATTTGGGGCTTTTTATATGGATTACCTGTATACAGTGGAGAATATCATTGGCAAAGGTACTGTTTCTTTCCTTTGTGTTTGCTTTTTCTTGGATAACAGAAACAAAAGCCTCATCAGAATCAGTTGGTTCTTGACTGGTTGTAATTGGTTACATCAGATTTACCTTCTGTTACTTAGGGGAATAAGTTTTATATTATGTTAGAATTTTCTTAGATACTTATTTTTATCTTTGTGTAGCTAAGAAGACATTTTTTATAGCCAACCAGATTTCGTTCTATCATGCACCAAATATTAAAATTTTGATACATCAAATTTTATGTTGCATTGAGTTGTCAAAAAGCATAAACATTTCCTTTTCTGTGTTAAAAGCATTTTGAAGGTTATATAGATCTTTTATTAAAAAACTGTTTCAAGCAGAAGAGTGGAAATAAATTCTTCTGGAGACTGTGGATATATAGTCTTATGTGTTTATAAGCAATCAAATGATGCTTTTAAGAATTTAACTGATACTTTATGTGCTCTTCAATATACTATATTGTACTTATTCTCATCTTTTTTCATATTGAAACAGGTTTATCTTTTTTTTGTTAATTTTTCATATAGTAATGATTTCTGTGTGTTAGGTGATGAGTTAGATATAGTGAATGCCAAGAAGACCACAGCATTTCTCAAACTAATAGGTAGGGTTTGTACACTTAAATAAATTATTATAATATAGCACATTAAAAACAGTAGTATAAATGGATAGCTAAGAGAGGTCTAGGTCAGAAAGTGACTACTTTATTATTTTTTTTAAAGATTTTATTTATTTACTCATGAGAGACACAGAGAGAAAGAGAGGCAGAGACACAGGCAGCAAGGAGGAGCAGGCTCCTTGCAGGGAGCCTGATGTCGGATTCAGTCCCCTGTCTCCAGGGTCATGCCATGGGCTGAAGGCGGCGCTAAACTACGGAGCCACTTGGGCTGTCCAGAAAGTGACTACTTTTATGTGTAGAGTTAGAGTCTTCACAGAGGAGTTGATCTTAAAAGATGATAACAAGATAACAAGTGTTGTTAGTTGAAAACAGAAGGAAAGAGCAGTGATTTTCTGCTTCCTTTTTTTTGTAATGGATTTCTAAATGTTGCTGTTCTCATTGATCAAACCTTGGGTTTACTCTTTTCCCTATACTCTTTCCTGAAATTCTCTCATTCTTTTCCATGGATTTAGTACCTTCGCTATATTGTTGATGTACATATTTATAATTTTAGTCCAAACTTCTTTAAGTATAGAATTAAATATCTAGTGTGTACATGGCGTTTTTACTTCTTTACATGTCTCACAAATATTTCAAAACTGAATATGTTCAAATGGAATTATTAAAATCCTTATTACTGTCTACTGCTTTCCTCTTAATTTCAATATTCTTGTCTTGGAAAATTGTTCTTCTGTCTTGGGGCTGTTCAAGCCAGATACCTAGGAATCATCATGACTCACTTTTCATCTACAAAATCTGTTTTAAATTCATTCACTTCTCGTAAACTCCACTCTTCCCACTTTCATCTAATCTACTGTCCTCTCTACATTTTAATAGCTTTTTTTACTGGCTTTCTGCTGCCTACCCTTTAGGTTGATTTAATTCCGTGCTTAAAACCCTCACTCACTGCCTTTGCATTGCTTTATTTAAAAATTAAATTGTGTATCATATTTTGGTCTTGAAATCTCAAGGAAGAATTTTGGAGGAAAAGATATATTTTGATATGGACATTGAGGTAGATATATTCAGTAGCCAATTATATATAGGAAAGGGCAACTAAGAACTTCACAAATTGTTACAGTATTGTAGTTACCAAATGTAAGATGGTAGGTCTTCTGGTTGGATATGAAACCTTTTAAATGTGTTATGGATTCCCTGTCTTCTGAGGACATTGGAGTATCAAGTAGTTGTCCTTCAAATGAAGGAAACCAGGCACTGAAAATTGTCTTTGTACATATGCTGCTTCTACAGTTTCTAAAAGATAGAAGCAGTTTATATTTGCTAGTGTGCTAATCTGATTCTATAGCCTGCAGTCATAATTACTGGGTTCAGCTTTTCTTCCTTTTTTGATTACTTGAAACAAAGAAATTGTAGAATGAACCTAAGAAAAGTATTTTGAATTCTCACAGGTTAATTTCAGATACTTTAAAGAAATATTTCAACTAAAATTCTTGGTTTGGGGGCACCTGGATGGCTCACTGGTTAAGCCTCAGCCTTTGGCTCAGATCGTGATCCCAGGATCCTGGGATCAAGTCTCACATCAGGTTCCCTGCAGGGAGCCTGCTTCTCTCTCTGCATATGTCTCTGCCTCTCTCTTTCTCATGAATAAATAAATAAAAGCTTAAAAAAAAATAAAATTCTTGGTTTGATGTCACTGGACATTTTTTTGTTTATATAGTCCATATTATCAGAAAGTGCCATAAATTTAAGTACATAAATGCATATTGATAATTTCACAAAGTTTATAGTAAAGTCTGAAATTTTGAAAGTTGATTTGATTGGCATGTTTACACTTGATCTTAGCCAAAAGGCCGAGAAGCGATGATTGGCATGTTTAAAGTAAGTTCATGATAGTATTCTAATTTAAGAAACCTAGTAAATGCAGTAAAAAAAAAAAACACCTTATATTTTGTTGTGATTAATGATGTAGTAGTACTTTAACCACATTGTGAAATGGCATATAAACAAAAATTCGTTTAGTAAGTTTCCTGTGCTACTGCTTGACATTGATAAGCATCTTCTGACAACTATTTTGTTTTTGTTATGCTGCCTGAAAGCATTGTTTTACAAACTCAATTGAAATATTTTTTTTAAAAGCTTTTATTTATTTATTCATGAGAGACAGAGAGAGAGAGGCAGAGACACAGGCAGAGGGAGAAGCAGGTTCCATGCAGGGAGTCTGATGTGAGACTTGATCCCGGGACTCCGGGATCACGCCCTAAGCCCAGGGCAGATGCTCAACCACTGAGCCACCCAGGTGTCCCTAAATTGAAATATTTCTTATTAATATAACTGGGTATTTGTTACTATGACTACTGCCTTTCTCGTCTATTTTTAGGAAGTTATTACACATGTTGTTATGGACCTAAAATAATAGATAGCTGAAAATGTAATCTACAACAGGAAAATTCTTAGAGAACTATAAAGAGTTACAGTTGAAACAGTGCAGTTACTGGATTGGTAAAAGAACGAGAGAGAAGTATCGTGGTTCATTGCCTGTTTGAATCTAGATGTCTTGGGACAGTGCTGGGGGTAAGGGAATGCTAAAATAGAAGGATTTTTTGATTCCTACATTCTACTTAAGGATTAATTTTCTAAAGCAAAAACAGACTCTTTTGTCTTTGAAGTTACCAGTTTTATACATAGACTTCTAAGGTATGTTATATACAAGCAAACTTTAATGAGAAGTCATGGGTGAAAAAGCAGATGAATCTATAATGAAAGAGGATAACTGGGGATATGTAGTTTTCACCTACACATTGACAGCGCAGATGGTTGGTGGAGTTGTTTTGATAGCTTGCAGAATGGAAGGGGAATAATTTTCTATCAGTGAGTATAAAAGTATGGGAAGTTAGGGTCAGTAGATAAAGATGCTGGTGCTTCTGGCTATCCCAGAGAGACTGGTAAGTCTTGTCTTTTCATTGGGCTGCCTTGATATTGTGTTGACTCTTAAGAGTAGCCAAAGGTTGAGGGAGCTGGGATGACCGAAACATATTGAGAATGGATACGGTAAATATCTTGCTGAAAAGATACAGCTAAAAGCCAGTCCTAAATTTACATTTCAGACAGACCACTGGCATCTAAATTTAAACTACCTCATAGGGACGCCTGAATGGCTTAGTGGTTGAGCATCTGCCTTTGGCTCAGGCTGTGATCCTGGGGTCCTGGGATTGAGTCCTGCACCAGGCTCCCCACAGGTAGCCTGCTTCTCTCTCTGCCTATGTCTCTGTCTCTCTCTCTGTGTCTATCATGAATAAATAAAATCTTAAAAAAAATAACTACTTTATAATCAAGTTGCATTATCTGCAAAAAAATAAAACAACTAACGACCAACAAAAACAGCAACAAATCTTGAAGCTTATAGACTTCTATTACTTTAGAGACAATTTGAGGTCTGAAAAAAGGATCTTTTTATAAAATGACATTTATTTAGGAGGCCTAATAGCCCTTATGGGTCTCAAAGCAGGGCATTTTCCTTGTTTTTGCATATTGTTTGCAACCAAAGTTCTTTTGTTGTTTTCAAGTTAGCTCCACAACAGATTTACATGGCTTAGCTATGAAAAGCAGTGATTTTTTTTATGTAAATAGCATGTTGCTTATACCTAATTTCTAATGTGACTCAGTATTATTTATGCATATTATGTATAATATTAACTTTGTTTTATTTGTGACATTTAAGTCTGTGGCTGTCATCTGATTTTTGAATATTCAGTTTTTGTACATGGTACTGAGACTAAAGATTGAACTTGTTTATTTGAAAATACAGAAATGTGTTTTTTAAAAAGTTAGGAAGTATGGATACAGAACCTTTGTGTTTAATTAGGCCTTCCTAGATTCTAAAGGTACTAAGTGCTGGGAAGTGTTACTTTCCTATTTTTGTTTGAAAAAGCAAATGGCTTAAGAATTAGAAATTACCATATGTTTTCGCTTATAACAGTAGATTTATGTATTAAAAACAAATCTCTGATATATGGAGTATATGTATTAGATAAGGAGAAATACTTGTAGATAGAGCCAATATTTTTCTTAGAAGATAGCCCATGGTTTCTTCTTTAATATATGGGCAGATAAAGGATTGAAGAACTTGGGTTCAACAGCATGAAGCATGGCCATATGATTTTATTCTGGAAAAAGTTTTAAGCAGGTAAAACCTATTGTTCCACTTCCACAGTCACTATAGACAACTCTTACAGCACCCTGTGGACATTTTTTTCAGTGAAACTTTATAAGATAAAGCGTTAAAATGCAACTTCCTCTACTTACCATTCCTAGTCAACATTGTAGTATTGTGTATAGAATTATTGGATATTAGGCATTGAGATTTTAGAGAATAATTTTCTAAGAATGAACATTTCAATTTTAAAGCACTTCTTGTAACATTAAATAGATTATGGGATTAATTGTTATTTAAATTAGTATTTTTGTTGTTGTTGTTAGTAATACCATCTCATCTGTGTAGAGAAAAATATAGATTGGCAGTGTTCTGTGTATTCAGCCAATGGAGAATTGGTTTGAAGGCATTAAGCTGTAAGCTAAAAAGATGAGTAATATTACGATTGGTATATCTGATTGTTTAAAATATTAATGTAAGATGTGGTTTCTTGTAGGGTCTGCAAATCAACAAGACTTTTCTCCAGGAAAAAGTGAAGATATGGGAACAGTTCAGGAGAAATCTACCAAAAGCCTTGTTATAGGTCCTCTTGATTTTCGTTTGGATAGCAGTGCAGTACATAGAATTTTGAAAATGATTGTTTGTGCCTTGGAACATGAATATGAACCATATAGTGGGCTAAAACAAGGTTTGTTTTTGGCCTAATTTTGAGTCTCTTGCTAGTTGATTTGTTTGTGTGTGTGTGTGTGTTTAAATATTTTATTTATTTATTCATGAGAGACAGAGAGAGAGTCAGAGACACAACGCAGACTCCCTCCACGTAGGGAGCCCGATGTGGGACTCCATTCCTGGTCTCTAGGACCACACCCTGGGCCGAAGGCGGCGCTAAACCACTGAGCCACCCGGGCTGCCCTTGCTAGTTGATTTGAATGATTATATAATCTGATTTGTTGTATTTTGCCAAATTACACTTTTTTATATAGTTTGCCTGCTTTTCATGTATTTAGTTGTTTAAAGAATACACTTGTGTGTAGAAGTTTTGGGAGACGTCAAGATTTGGAAATTATTTATGTAAGTACTTTATTTGCTAGTATTTGTCAGCATTTTATTGCCATACCTTTTTGATACTTTTTCCAGTGTATATTCTTGAAATCATTTTCCCACCTTAGTGGATTCTAAAGAGCATGGAGATGGAGATGGACTCTAAACATACAAATTTAGCATTCAAGGACACTTACGACTTACTGGTAAAGAATTTGTTGTACACCTAATTTTTTCTACATGGCATGAAGGTATCACAGTTTCAAAAATACAAATTCATTTTTTTTTTTGCAATAAAGGACTCTAGGACATTATAGCATGTAAAGGGACCACTATGCGGTCAGACTACGGCTTGAATTCTGACCCCCGCTTTTAACCTTAGGAAATTTAAGTAAACATCACTGATTTTTCACTTTTCTGTCTCAGTAATGAGTTTAATTATTGTGACGGAGATGGTTAAATTGTTTCCCCAATATCCCTTATCTTCTTATGTTATAGTAAAAGAGATTTCATGATAGAAATTCTTATGATAAAAATAAAGATACACATTCCAAGTATAGTTACAGGACTCAAGGTTCTGGCTACCTGGATAAGAGCAGAACTTTAATTACATGAATTTTGAGGCTGTGACTCTAAAAGTAAAAGTGCATATCTTCCTTTTTTCTTTACCTCTTCCTTCTGGCTAGAAAAAATTATAATGGCAAGAGCTGGAGCTGCCATCTTTGATCCTGAGATGAAAATTGCATGCTGATGATAACAGCAAAAAGATAGCAAGAACCTAGGTCTTTGGTAGCTTGGTAGCACTATGTCTAATCTGGATCCTTTAGACTCAAATTGTTATATGAAATAAACCTTAGGCTGTTGTCCAAACTTTATTTGACTTTTGCCATAGCAAATTTACTGTTACCTAAATGTTATCCTAGTAGGACCAACTTCCAACATCAGTGCATGTAATAGTATATAACACAATGCCTAGTATATATTAAGTCCTTGACAGGTTTATGCATTCGTTTCTTGTACCTTGCTTGAATGCCAGCTCCATCCCAGACACTCTTAAAAGTGCTAGAATAGTATGTATAGAATGGCTAACATAAAAAATGGTGATGGTACCAAATGTTGGGGAGAGTGGGAAGAAACTGGATCGCTCATCATTGCTGATAGGAATGTAAAATGTACTTCTGAAAACAGTTTGTTTCTTTAAAAACTAAACATGTAACTACCATATTAGCCTAGCAACTATACTTTTGGGCATTTATCCCAGAGAAATGAAAACTTAGGCTCACACAAAAATCAGTACCTAATTTGTTTTTCTCATGTAAAAGTCCAAGCTGGTAGGTATTGTAGCGTATTAGAGTAACTGTTCCATGAGATTATCTTAGACCCAGAATTCCTTGTGTCTTGTTCTTCTACCATTCTTTGAGATATACCTCATCTACATGGTTCATGTTGGCCCACCATTACAGTATGTAATTTGAATCAACAGGAAAGTGGGAGCAAGAGAAAATGGTAGGTATGTAGTTACATTTAATAGCATGGCTCTGTCATCCCACTGACCAAAATTTAGTAACCTGTCCATATACCTAGTAGCAGGGAGACCGGAAAGCATAGTGTCTGAGAGTCCCAGTACTAGAATTAAGTTCAGAGAGTTTTATTGCTAAAAGAAAGATTATAATTAGCAGTCTCTTCAACAGTGGAATTATGCTCCCCACCCACATATGCACATACATATATATAACATGAATTTTTATCTGAAGCAGTTTATCATCTCAAGAATGTGATTATATACATATATGTATAAATCTACATGTTATACAATATATGTATATGTATATAGACTGCTGTTTGCTCACTTTAGTTTATATATACAGACAATTCTCACCTGGCATGGTAATTAGGAACCATAAAAATGTGCCAGCTGAAATCATGGAAAGTGATCATAATGTTACAAATTGAAATTGTTTCACACTTTTGGATATTTTTGTCAAAACACTAAGAGCTCTCTTACTGTTAGTATGAATGTACATAGAAATAGAAATAGTAAAATAAGTTTTTTTGTTGTTGTTGTTAAAAGAGTAGTTTTAATGGTAGTTTTTCTTTTTTTTTTAATGGTAGTTTTAAGAGTAGTTTAAATGATGCTTGTCTCCTCTTCCAGTAACTTGTAATATAGAGTGACTGCCTTTCCTATGCTTTGGCAAATTGTCATATTTCTAAGTTGGGATCAGATTCCTATACACTTTCAACATTGTGAAAACCTCTGAGGGTTCCTTTCATGGGAAGAATTTTGTTTGCATCACTTCTTGTGGGACATTGTCATTCTTATTTTTTTTTTTTTGTATTTTTTTTTTTAATTGGGGTTTGATTTGCCAACATGTAGTATAACACCCAGTGCTCATCCATCAAGTGCCCCCCTCATTGCCCATCACCCAGTCATCTCATCCCCCTGTCCACCTCCTCTTCCACTACCCCTGGTACAGGCACTGTGGAAAACTGTGTGGAGGTTCCTCAAAGAGTTAAAAATAGACATCTTCATTCTTGTTATCACCATTTTTATTATCACAGCTACTTTCTACATTGGCGTTGATAAGTCTGTCTTCACTACTTCCCCTAGCTGCACATTAAAGAGTCTATCCAAAAGTACAGTGTTGATATTCCCACAGTAGGCTGTTTCTTCTGTAACTCCTTGTATGTTCTCAGTTTTTGTTTCTTTGCTGCACTTTCATCTTTGATTGCCAATTCTGTTTCAATTATCCACTTTTGTAAAATGTCACAGGGGTTTATCACTAGTAAGCAAGGAGTCAGCACAACTATATTTTTTGCCGTCTATGTAGAAGTTAAATAACACACATGAGATCCCAGTAGCCAGTAGCCAAATCTGACCAACTTTGAAAGAAGTAATGTAATTGGTCACTGATGATGATGCATATCTTCTATTTATGTTATGATTTGTGGATTGAAGAACTTGCAGTAAGGTTTGTACTTTATGCACTTACTATATTGTGGTAACTGAGATTTGAACTGATTTTTGGCAACTGGCTTTTTTTTTTTCAACTGGCATTTTTTTAACTAAAACAAGATAACTGAAATTGATGTATATCAGAACTGTGCACAGTGAGAGCTGCTTCTATATATACATAAGTGCATGTAAATGAGTACATATGTATTAAATCTTAAGTTTTTAGTTCTCCACTCTTTTAAAGCTGTTTATTGAGGTGTAGTATACATATTGGAAAGTATAAAACCTAGGGATTTAGTTCTGTGAATTTTGCAAATTTAACTATATCTAGGTAACTAACTGATCAAGAAATGGAACCTTAGCAGTGCTAAGTCCCCTGTGCTCTCCTCATTATTCCTTTGACCCCAAGAAGGGTCTCTTTAACTTCTAACATCATGGGTTAAGTTTTTGCTTAGTTTATAATTCATGTAAGTGGAATCACACAGTATGTATCTTCTGTCTCTTACTTTAGCTTTAGCTTGTTTATAAGATTTATTTCATTTTTATATACTGTTATATTCATTGTGTGAATATACCATAACTTTACTGTTGATGAGTATTTAATATCTAGTTTTTGGTTACTATGTTAGTGATGCCACAAACATTCTACTACATGCCTTTTGGTAAAATGCCCTCCTTTCTGTTGGGCATGTGTGAGTAGAATCACTTAGGTAAAAGGATTACATTATGTTTACTTTTAGTAGATATTTCTAAACTGTTTTCCCAAGTGGTTGGACCGCTTTACACTCTTATTAGTAGTTTCGAGAGTTTTTTTTTTTTTTTTGTTTCATTTTGTTTTGTTTTTAGTTTGGAGAGTTTTAATTGCTGGGGCTGGCAAACTATGATTTCTTCTTTCGTGCAGGACATGAGCTTATAATAGGTTTTGTGTTTTAAATAGTTAGAAAAAGATAATCATATTTTATGACCTGTGAGAACCATATGAAATTCAATTTTCAGTTTCCACAGGTAGAGTTTTATTGGGATACAGTCATGCTCATACAGTTAGGTATTGTCTGTGGCCTTTTTTGTGCTACAGTGGCAGAGTTGAGTAGTTGTGACAGACTAGCTGGCAAAGGCTAAAATATTTTTTAAATAGTCTTTATGTAAAAGGTTTGCTGATGTTTGGCTTGCATGCTTACCAACACTTAGTATTAGCCTTTTTCATTTTAGCCATTTTAGTGGGTCTGTAATGTTGTCATGTGACTTTATTTGCATTTACTTGATGCTTAATGATGTTATCTAGTTTTCCATAGAATTTTTGGCCATTTGGAAATATTATCTTTTGCTTATTTAATGCTTTGTTGCCCATTTTCCTATTCAGTTGTTTATTATTGAGTTTTAAAAGGTTTTATATTAATTTTTTTTAACATGGGGAGTCCTTTGTATAGATATCTATATCCATCTGTATCTAAGGCAAATACTTTCTGCCAGTTTGTAGCTTGCTATTGCATCATCTTCATGGTGTCTTTATGAGCAGAAGCTATATTTTTAACAAAAAAGATGAAGAATTTCTTTGAAATATTTAAAACATATTTTAAAATATGTAAATTTTTATACAGCAAAGATATATTTACATTCTTTAGTAGTATAACTTATATTTGTTAAGGGTAACACATTTTACAATTGTCTTATTGTTCAAAAGAAAAGTATAATTTGACCTTGAAATTTGGGAACCAACTCAATTATTTAAAAATAATTTTTTATTACATTTTCATTATTTCACCTTAGATATTAAGGATGAAAATGAAACAGTACTGAATCCTGAGGAAGTGGCATCTTTGGAGGAATATATTCCTACTCGACATACAAGTATTACTCTTCTAAAATGTACCTGTACTATTGTCATGGCTGAATTCAACTTGTTGGATCATTTGTTACCTGTCATTATGGGAGAAAAGGTATCTTTTGCAGTTCACGACTTTTTTTTTTCTCATATGTGCATATTTGCAAGTCCTATGATCTTGTAAGAGGAAGGTGATTGAGTAAAAGAATATGTGCTAATATAGTTATCCGTGGTGTGTTAAAGCAATGTAACTGTGATTGTTAATTCTTAGAAAGGTGTGTGTGTGTACATATATACATTATATATATAACTAACTTCAATCTAAGGCTGTATAAAGAAATATATTTTTTTAAAGATTTATTCATTTATCTATGATAGACGTAGAGAGAGAGTGAGAGAGAGAGAGAGATGCAGCGACACAGGAGGAGGGAGAAGCAGGCTCCGTGCCAGGAGCCCGACGCGGGACTCGATCCCGGGACTCCAGGATCGCGCCCTGGGCCAAAGGCAGGCGCCAAACCGCCGAGCCACCCAGGGATCCCCCTGTATAAAGAAATATTGATGAGAGCATGGACCTAGAAGTCAGTCCATAAAGAAACTATGACACATTGCTTTGTATCTCTAAACTTGTTTCTGAAAAACAAAACTATTTTTCAAATGAGCTGACAGATTCAGCTGGTAAAGAAGCAGTAAGCCTAGATGGATTCAGATAGTTTATTACATATAGATAGCAAAAGCAAATCATTAATGGTGTCAGCTTTCAGGGCAACCTTGAAACCAGAGGGTCAAAATGACATGCAGCATACATACACAGCATGCTATTAAGTAAGGTGCCTTGTTGTCAAGGATTCAGTTCCACACTTCGTCTAAACAGTTACATAGATTACAGCTGTACATTGAAAGGGGTAAGTGGAAACTCCATATCTTACTTGAATGAGGGATGCTGATGAGAAAGTGTCTCCTAGCAGTCAATAGAAGGTGAGAATTCTAGAAACTCTTTGCAAGATTCCCTCCCTATCTTTTCATGTTCTAAGAGAGTCACAGGATGTTCTCCCAAGGCTTAGGTCTGCTATGATTGCATCTTGCTTTTGTGGTCTATATGGATTTGTTTAAGATTGTCAGGGTGCTGGGTTCCCTTACAGTACTACCTACCTCTTAAAATCATTTTTAATACTAGATGAGAAAATGCTCATAAACCATTTTGCAAATATTAGAAACACAGTAATTACTAGCTTATTGTTAATGAGGATTTATTAGATGCTTAATACTTGATTTAAGCCATATATAATGTATTGCTTTCTAAGTTTACCATATACATAAGAAGGTATTATTTGTTATCTTTAGATTTTTTTGGTTATATTTCTTTTGATATCTACATACTGATGATTATAGAAGTAAAAACTGTTCTCACTTTAAAAAGAGCTAAGACAGGGAGTTGACTGTAATAGAATAGTTTAATTTTGTGTATTTGCTCTCTGTTACCCACTTAAAATTGTTATGTTGCTAAGTAAAGAGATCATCTGGGGAAAATTTCAGCAGAGAAAAAGTATGTCAGTATTAGACATTAACTTCGAAGCAACTATGAATAATGAGTTCAAGAAAGAGACAAAAAGGTGGATGGTTTTAGAAGAGACTTCAGTCTATATAAAGAAGAACCAAATTACATTCTGGAACTGAAAACTGTAACACAAGTTAGAAATAAAAGGATGGAAAAAAAAAAAAGAAATAAAAGGATGGGGGCGCCTGGGTGGCTCAGTGGTTTAGCGCCTGCCTTTGGCCCAGGGCGTGATCCTGGAATCCCAGGATCGAGTCCCACATCAGGCTCCCTGCATGGAGCCTGCTTCTCCCTCTGCCTATGTCTCTGCCTCTCTCTCTTTCTCTCTGGGACTATCATAAATAAATTAAAAAAAATTAAAAAAAAAATAAAAGGATGGAAAAAGATATGTCATTCAAATGCAAATCACAAGAAATACAGTGTTGGCTATTTTAATACCAGAAGATGTGAGTTTAAGGCAAGAAATGTTATTAGAAATAGCTGTTTTGTAATAATAAGTGTTAACTCCATGAATGGAACAACATAGATAATTCTTACAGATGGCATGTTGAATGAAAGCAGACAGTCATGAGTTTGTGTCTGTATGATTCCATAAAGTTAAAGAATAAGCAAAACTAGTCTTTGGCGATTGCAGTTAGAATATTGGCTACCTCTGGCAGTGATCTGATAAATTACCTGAGAAGGGATTATATTGTAGAGTGCTTGAAATGCATGGTGGTTAGAGATGTAAAATTTTGTTGAGCTCTCCACTTAGGATTTGTGTGCTTTACCATATGTGATACCTTTATATTCCAAAATAAAGTTGTTTAAAAAAGTAAAGTAATTGCTTAATAAGTGGTAGTTTAAAAATTATCAATAAAAAGTTTAAAAAGCATACTCAAGCAAGTATGTTCAACTTAGTCAATTTTAGGCAATATTTCTCAATAAGGGCACTGTTGGCTTTTTGGACTGGGAAGAGTATTATGTAGCATTTACTATCTTTAGCCAATCTCTGTGAAATGCTAGTACTACTCTCTAGTTATTATGAGAATGAAGGACAAACAGTGAAATCGTCTTCCATGGATTTTTATATATGTGTATGGACATATGGTTTCTCATTGAGAATGATAGTATATATGGCATTTTAAGGTAATAAGTTAGTTCGAGGATTAGAGGGGGTTGCTTGCTAATCAGGGTTCATAGTCTGGACATCTTGAAACCTACTTGAATTTATTTGGAACCTTAGAAAGGTTCTATAACACTGAATGCACCAAGCCCAACCTGAGATTCTTAGGATTTTATGAGCTTTTAACGTGTATGTTATTAATAGATATGATATGGATCAGAAGTTTTTCCTCCTTGCAAATTTTGCTTCTTGTGTGAGACTTTGGAGTAGTCTTCTTAGTCCCTTTGTCATCTAAATGTGAATAAAGGGCAGGAAGACAAATGGTGGCTGGCTCTGGGATAGCTAGGTCAATATTTGGAAATGATTGAGGTTAAAAAAATACCATTAAACGTACTGAGGAGGGTTGCCTGGGTGGTTCAGTCAGTTAAGTGTCTGCATTTGGCTTCAGTCATGATCCCAGCTTCCTGGGATTGAGCCTCATGGTGGGCTCCCTACTCAGTGGGGTGCCTGTTTCTCTTGCTCCCCCTGCTTGTACTTTCTCTCTCTCTGTCAAATAAATAAATAAAATAATATAAAAAAAGTACTGAGGAGTACACAGTGAACAATTCCAGTTGACTGAAAAATAAAAAGTTTAGCTAAATGGGCAGTAATAATTTTGAAATGTAGGACATACTTAAAATATATAGAAGGCATTTGGTTATGGTAAGAGAGTCCCTTAGAAAGTCATTTCTAGATTGATTTGATGACATTGCAAAATGTGCCAGTCTGAGGCTTGTATAGGGAGCATTGCATGTCAATCACTGTTTTCCTGAAACATAAAGGAAACTCTATTATTTTCTAGAACTCAAGTAACTTCCTGAATACTACAAACTTCCAGTCTCTGCGTCCTTTGCCATCCATTCAGATATTGGTGGATAAAATTAATCTGGAACATTCCGTGCCAATGTATGCTGAACAATTGGTACATGTGGTCAGCAGCCTTACTCAGCCTTCTGATAATCTGCTTCATTATTGCTATGCACACTGCTATCTTAAGGTAGGAAAAGTGAATTTTCTTGTTTATGAGTATCTGTTTGGTTTTGGGAGAATTAAATATCTTTTTTCTTGGACTTGTAACTTCATAGGATTAGTAGTACCCCCATAAGATGAGATTTAAATGATATGTAATATATATATTCATTATTGAACATAATTAGATAAAAGTATACCTATCTGAAAGTTATTCAGTTTCTTGACGTTACTAGCTTAATGTTTTATAAGATAATGTTAATTAAGATTTTTGAAGATTTTTTTTAAAGGATTTATTTATTTGTTTTAGAGGTGGGTAGAAGGGGTGGAGAGGAAAGAATCTTCTAACTGACTCCCCACTGAGCATGGCGCCCAATGCAGGCTCAGTCTCATGACCCATGAGCTCAAAACCTGAGCTGAAATCAAAAGCTGGTTGCTCAGTTGACTGAACCACACAGGTGCCTTGGTTTTTGAAGATTTTGTGTGTTGTTGATAATAATTTTAAGTAGTTTGAAGAGCACTTAATTTATAAGGGTGTTTTAAAAGACTTATGATTTCTTTGAGGGGAACATTTATTTGAGATAATGCCTCATAAAGAAGGTTTAACACATTTGTTTTTTGGTTACTTTCCTCTTCCTGAATTCATGTTAATTTCTTGATACAAAGAGAGAACTCTTAATGTTTTAAATCAAGTTATATAAAGTTAATTATTGGAGGCTTTACTTTAGCTCTTTCATTTTTTTTGGTAAATAATATGTCTCACTTGGTTAAATATTGGACTCTCAGTTTCAGCTGAGGTCATGTCTTGGGGTTGTGAGATCCAGCCCTGCATTGGGTTTCATGCATAGCACATGGAGAAAGACTCTCTCTTCCTCTCTCTTTATCTCTGGCCCTCCCTGCCCCATTCCTTGCCCCCTCCACTTAGGCATGCACATGTCTCACTCTCTCTCTCAAAAAACAGCAACAAAGCATCCCATTGTAGGTACATAAAGATAAACTAGATGTTGAGTACTAAGTGTTTCTGCAAAGCAAACAGATGTATAGTCTAATTAGGAATAGTATTTATCTAATCAGATTCTCTTTGGACTAAAGAAAACTACACAAACTTATATTCAAGAATAAGAATTAAAAATGCACTAAATTTCATGTAGAGGACTCCAAAAGAGGACTCCTGATTTTATTGGTTCACACTTCATCGTTCCATGTTTTAAAGTTAATAAATACTTGCATATTAGTAGAATAAAAGGAAACCAATGTAAATATAACAGTTTTAGATCGCCTCTAGTTTAAGATGGTAAAATTTGTTTTCAAACCATGTAAAGTAGAACATGTTTTCCTTTTTTAAATTTTTTTAAAGATTTTATTTATTTGCTCATGAGAGACCGAGAGAGAGAGAGAGAGAGAGAGAGAGAGAGGCAGAGACACAGGCAAAGGGAGAAGCAGGCTCCACGCAAGGAGCCTGACGCGGGACCCGATTCCAGGTCCCCAGGATCATGCCTTGGATCAAAAGCGCCGCTAAACTGCTTAGCCACCCAGGCTACCCAGAACATGTTTTCTTAGTAGAAGTCCAAGCAAAGCCCATTTTTAAGAGGATGGAGGAAATCTACTCCCTTGATGAAAGAGTGATACAGTCATAGGAATAAGAGAATACATTTCCACAGATTTTTAAGTTGATGAAATTAAAAATGTAATAGACTGATCTTTTTTTTTGTAATACAGTTTGACTAATGAGAAGAATGGAATTATTTTTCTTGGGATAACATTTTACTTAATTGGAGTTCCTGCTTAGTATTCCCTATCACCAAATGGATTATAAATGTTTATATGTAAAAGTTATTCTTAACTGTAGGCAATACAAATCAGGCATTGGGTGAAATTTGACTTGTGGTTTGCTGACCCCTGCCCCAGAGAAATTTTTGCATATGGAGGTATACACAACTGGAGATCTCTATATGCTCACATGGATAACTTTCTAAAATGTAATTTTTGGTAGGAATACCAAGATGCACAATGGTGTGTGTGTGTGTGTGTGTGTGTGTGTGTGTGTGTGTGTATGATGTGTATATATATATGTGATATTTATGTAAATAAAAAAATCAAAATAATGCTGAAGATTGTTCACACATTTGAAAGGGTCTGTGAAGGTATAAGAATGCGTATAATAGGGGATCCCTGGGTGGCGCAGCAGTTTGGCGCCTGCCTTTGGCCCAGGGCGCGATCCTGGAGACCCGGGATCGAATCCCACGTCGGGCTCCCGGTGCATGGAGCCTGCTTCTCCCTCTGCCTGTGTCTCTGCCCCTCTCTCTCTCTCTCTGTGTGACTGTCATAAATAAATAAAAATTAAAAAAAAAAAAAAAGAATGCGTATAATATATCCCAAATTCTTGAAAGTAGGTGTAAGTAGTTTAAGGGTGGTGTGGGGTGCCTGTAGGACTAGTAGGAGTGTCATGTTTTTTTTTTTTTTTTTTTAAAGATTTTATTTATTTATTCATGAGAGACACAGAGATGCAGACAGAGAGAGGCAGAGACACAGGCAGAGGGAGAAGCAGGCTCCATGCAGGGAGCCTGACGTGGGACTCATTCCCGGGCCTCCAGCATCACGCTCTGGGCTGAAGGTGGTGCTAAACCACTGAGCCACCCGGGCTGCCCAGGAGTGTCATGGTTTTAAAGTAGACTTTAAGTATGCTTTAAGGTTTTTAAATTTTTTAAATAATGACTATTGATACGACTTATGTGACATAAATTCACCTTTTTAAAAGAATAGAAGTTGAGATTTTTAGGGTTTTCAGAATTAATGCACATGTCACCACTATCAAATTTCAGAACATTTTCATGAATCCCTATTAGCATTCATTCCCCATTGACTCCCCACCTCCTACCCCTTGTAACTACCAACCTATTTTCTTTTTCTATGTATTTCCTTATTCTGGACACTTCATATAAATGAAATCATATAACATAGGATCTTTTGTGACTGGCTTCTTTCACTTTGCCTAATGTTTTTAAGGTTCATTCAAATTGTAGCATGTATCAGGATTTTATTCCTTTTTATGGCTGAATAATCTATTATATGAATAAACTGTATTTTGTTTATCCATTTATCTGTTGATGGGCATTTGTGTTTCAAAATGGGCATTTTTGGGGCACGTGGGTGGCTCGGTTGAGCTTCTGACTCTTGGTTTGGGATCAGATGATAGTCTCAGGGTCGTAGGATCAAGCCCCACCCTGGTCTCTGTGCTCAGCAGGGAGTCTGCTTGGGTTTCTGTCTCTCCCTCTTCCTCTCCCCCCTGCTAGCATGCATGTGTGCTTGCTCTCGCTCTCTTAAATACATAAATCTTTTTTTAAAAATGGGCATTTTTGGCTGTTAATACTGTAGCTATGAACTTTCATGTATAGATTTTTGTGTGATCACAGGTTTTCATTTCCTTTGGGTGTATACCTAGGTGTGGAGTTGTCTGGTCAAATGGTAACTCTCTATATTTATTTATTTTTAAGATTTTTATTTATTTATTCATGAGAAACACAGAGAGAGAGAGAGGCAGAGACACAGGCAGAGGGAGAAACAGGCTCCATGCAGGGAGCCTGATGTGGGACTCGATCCCGGGACCCCAGGGTTACGCCCTGGGCTGAAGGCAGGCGCTAAACCACTGAGCCACCCAGGGATCCCCCTAACTCTATATTTAACATTTTTAGGAATTACCAAACTTTTCCCCCAAAGTGATTATTAAATTGTTTCCTGTTCTACTACCATTGAATTTTTTATTTCTTCACATCTTCACTAATATTTGTTATTGTCTGTCTTTTTGATTTTAGTCATCTCAGTGGTTGTAAAGGGATATCTTATTCTGATTTTGATACATATTTCCATAATGACTAATGATATTGAATCTTTTTTTCATGTGCTTATTTGCCATTTGTATGTATCTTTGGAGAAATACCTATTCAGATCTTTTGCCCATTTTTGAATTATGTGTCCTTCTATTGTTGAATTGTAAGCATTCCTGAGGTATTCTGAAGGATTTTATTTCTTTAAAAGTGTAGGTGACAGAATGACAATATTCATATTTTTAAAATTCTGGGCAACAATAAAAAATTATTTTCTCAATTGTTTGTGGAAAAAGTCCAGAGAAAATATTTGATTTCTCTCCATAAGAAAGGTACATATTATCAGTTTCACTCTCTAGTTTCTTTTTGTTTCTGTGGATACATGAATCAAAACTAGATTTAGAGAGTTAAAGAATGAGTAGGCAGTGAAAAAAAAATGTAGCATTCTCCAGGCTTCTTTCAAGATACTTGCTGATTAAAGGTGAGAAATGGAGTTTTGCTGTTGGTTAGAAGTGAGATGGTGGTGAGAAAATTTGCTTTTTCTTTAAGAATAAGTGGAGAATCAAGCATGCTTTTTTGGAGAGGGGAAGAAGAAAATGGTGGGAGGAAGCAAGGCAGAGTGAAATTGTGAGCTAATAGATGAGCTAAGTCAAATGAAGCATCATATTGCTGTTTTAGCAATATGAAATTTGAAGAAGTCCTTTATCCTTTTTGGACTTCATTTTTCCCGTATGAAATGAAATGATTTATTTTCTCTAAGCAGTTTTAGCTCTGAAGCTTCTAATTTTTAATCCCCTAGATCTGATTCTGTCTTTTTGTCCTCAAGTCTTTTCTTTCCCAAAATGTTCATTATTCTGCAGAATTCTCATTATAATTATTCTTTCTTTAGTTTTTGCATATTCTGATGTATTACTGTCTATAGATTACTTTTTAAAAAATTGTTTTTACTTTGTTTTTATAAAATAAACTTGGCATTTTTCAGTCCCGAAAAATAATTTTTCGGTGTACAGTTTAGGGAGAGTAACTACACTCATAATTGTGGGACTGTCATTAATATCCAACTCCAGAATCTTCTCATCAACCCAAACTGAAATTGTTAAACAATAATTCCAAATCCTCTTTCCTCTGTTCCTGGATACATTCTTCACTCTGTCTCTGTGAATTTGACTACTTTAAGTACCTCAGATTAGTGGAATCACATAGTATATTCCATTTAGCTGTTGTATCTCATTAAGATACTGTTTCTAAGATTTATCCATGTCATAGCATATTTTAAAGCTGGCTTATAGTTTGAGTCTGAATAATACTATATCATATGTATATGCCACATTTTAAAAAAATTTTATTTATTCATGAGAGACACACAGAGAGAGGCAGAGACACAGACAGAAGGAGAAGCAAGCTCCCTGCAGGGAGCCCAATGCCGAGCTTCATCCCGGGACACCAGGATTATGTCCTGAGCCGAAGGAGTTGCTCAACAACTGAGCCACCCAGGCATCCCAACATTTTATTAATCCATTCTTTCATTGATGAACACTTGAGTTGTTTCCACATTTCAGCTAATATGTATGGTATAAACGTGGTGTGTGAATACCTATTAACTTCACTGATTTATTTTCTATATATAGCTTGAAATGGAATGTTGAATAATGTAATTTTATGTTTATTTTTTCAGACACAGCATATACTTTTGCACAGAAGCTGTAGTATATTTTAATTTTTTTAAATTAAAAAAACTTTTTTTTTTTCAGTTAGTTCCCATACAGTGTAATAATAGTTTCAGGTGTACACTATAGTGATTCAGTACCCAATTCTCATCACAGCGGGTGCACTCCTTAATCATCACCTATTCCCCCATCCATCTCTCCTCTGATAACCATCAGTGTGTTCTTTATAGTTAAGAGTCTTTTTCTTGGTTTGCCTCTCTTTTTCCCTTTACTCATTTATTTCTTCCACATAGGAATGAAATCATATGGTATTTGTCTTTCTCTGACCAACTTGTTTTGCTTAGCAAATACCCTCTAGGTCCATCCATGTTGTTGCAGATGGCAAGAGTTCATTTTTAATGGCTGAGTAATATTCCTGTGTGTGTGTGTGTGTATACACAACCACATCTTTATCCATTCATCAGTGGATTGGATGTTCCATAATTTGGCATTGTAGGAAATGCTGCTGTATAAACATCAGGGTGCATATATCCCTTTGAATTAGCATTTTTGTACTTTTGGGGTAAATATCTAGTAGTGCAATTGCTGGATTTTAGGGTAGTTCTATTTTTAACTTTTTGAGAAATCTCTATACTGTTTTCCACAGTGGCTACACCAGGTTCCATTTGCACCAACAGTGCACAAGGGTTCCACTTTTTCTGCATCCTTGCCAGCACCTGTTGTTTCTTGTGTTCTTGATTTTAGCCATTCTGATAGGTGTGAGGTGATACCTCATTGTAGTTTTGATTTGTATTTCCCTGATGAGCGATGTTGAGCATCTTTCCATGTGTCGGTCATCTGTATGTTTTATTTTTGGAAAAATATGTATTCATGTCTTCTTCCCATTTTTAAATTGGGTTTTTAATTTTTTGGGTATAGAGTTATGCCAGTTTTTTGTTTTTTTTTTTTTTTAATTTTTATTTATTTATGATAGTCACAGAGAGAGAGAGAGAGAGGCAGAGACACAGGCAGAGGGAGAAGCAGGCTCCATGCACCGGGAGCCCGATGTGGGATTTGATCCCGGGTCTCCAGGATCGCGCCCTAGGCCAAAGGCAGGCGCCAAACCGCTGCGCCACCCAGGGATCCCCTTATGCCAGTTTTTTACATATTTTATTCTGTTTCTGAATATATGTAATATCCTTGGTGAAAGCAACCTCAACTCATACTGTGTTGGTTTTCCTTTTTCTAGATAAAGTATTTGTAATCTTGGTCAAGGGCTGTTGATAAATTAGTAGGTTATATAAGTATTTTAAATCTATGTATCTCATTACTGTAATTTAAAGGAGAGTTGGAATTGATTATTTTGAAATAATTATTTTTGATGTGGTAGATAGGTACACTTTTCATTATAATTTATATTTGTCTGAGTGTTCCCATAGAAGCATCTCTGGACAGCGTGTAAATTTAGTAAGTTTAAAAAACATAGAATAAAGTTTCCCCAGAGTTCTTTGCAGTTCTGCAAACATCCAGCAGGGATCTCCTCTACACCCAGTTTCCATCTGAGTGCACTGAATAATAGTGTCTGTGATTATACTGTTGGGGCACTTCATAGAGTATTAGAAAGTGGCTTGAGAGAATTTTTAGTTGAACACAGATAATCTAATAGGATAAAATGTTATCCTTATTCATACTCTAGAAATATTTGGAGGTTGGGCATTGCTTTAAAAATGTTTTATATTAAGTGATATTAATTGTAAGTGTTGGAATCCTTTCAATGGATCTTTTAGAGGAAATAGGAAATTCTGAAATTGCACAGTGTCTGGAAATTCTTGGTATATGGTGTTGCTCAGAAAAAGTCTTCAAAGAGAATGTATGTGAATAACTTAATTTTTAAGATTGATCATTTAAATACTAGAATAATTTTTTTCCATCTCAATTCTATAATTTCTTACCACCAGGTTGAAACAGTACTTATTGGATAGTAGGTGTATCATTTTCATTTTTCATTTTCTTTGATAGTAATTCGGTAGGTAGGCCCTTTGAAATGCAGTTTTCTTTAAAAATATGTAATTCTAACTAATATCTCGTTTCCAAAATAATTATTTTGTTCACTTGGAACTGACTTAAGAGCAAATTCTTTGACATTGTCAGTTTATAGGGACATAATACGTTTTTGATACCATTTGGAACGGTTTAATACTTTTTAAAGAAATGAGTCATTAGTTTATAAGTTCATTAAATGAAAGTATTTGTTTTGGAAATTAGTTACTGAAAAATCTTAAACATCTTTCACTGTAGAACTTATCAGTTAATATAAATCCTAGAGATAGGAAAGTCAGTGCTTTATGAACCAAAGGAATAAAAAATAATAAAAGTAAGTATTAGGCTTAATCTACTTCTGTATGTTGTTGGAAAACAGTAACTCTATTTTGCATCCCTGTGTTTTACTGTTTCCTGTTTTAGATGTTTATCTTTTACCTTATTGGAAATAATTGGAGCAGAAATAATAAGTTTAGTGTTTTATATAAAGTTTGATGTTATATTGATTCTTCCTATTAAAGCAAATATACTCTTCTGGAATTTCAGGGAATGCTTATAAAATTTCTTTAGTGTGATCTGCTCGTTTTAAGTACAAACATATGAAGAGTAATTTATGTCATGTACCACGTTTCTGGGGATTAAAAACCTCAGCCCTACAATTTTCACAGAAGAAAGGGAAAAGATGTAATATTTTAGGACACGTTTGGATATTCTTTTTGTGTGTGCATAGTGTAAGTTGAAGGCAAAATACATTTTATGATTGTTTTTGTTGTAATTAATGCTCTTTTAGCCATAACATTATATTAATGGTAATTTATTAAAGTTAATTTTTACAATGTGCACAATTCAGGCGGTTTATATTAATAGCAAGTGTGTGCATATTAGCAGACAATAAAACACATAATGTGAAACTTAAAGTTAGTAGGAAGCAATGATTTTTCAGGGATGTGAAAGAATTACTATATATTTAAATCTTTTAATTTGGGCTTAATGTTAAGTTGAATAAAAGAAAACAATATTTGGGAAGTGGAAAAAGACATTGGAACATATTTAGTGTGCAGCTGTTGTAGAGCAAATTGAAACTGACGTATTTCATCCTGTGCTTATTAAAACTTTGTGAACATTTGGATCTTTTCTTTTTGTTTCAGATATTTGGTTTCCAGGCAGGATTAACATCTTTGGATTGTAGGGGATTTTACTGCTTACCTGTACCGATTATTCCCTCTTTCAGCACTGCTCTTTATGGTAAACTTCTGAAACTACCCACATGCTGGTAAGGATTATGTTAAAATGTGGTTTATGGTAATTTTCATTTATCATGTAGGGGAAAAATCTCAATTGTGTCTGTCTTATGCACGTGTGTCACTTTTATACAGAACCTTAGAAGAATATCTGAAGATGTACTGACTTTTACTGAGACACTAACCTTTCTTTAATGCTTGATACTAGGTCCTAGTATCTTTTGTGGTAGTGTTAAGTGTTGGTGGGTATTAACTATTAATCCATGTTGGAACTACAGTAAATTGGTGCTGCTTCATACTATACTAGGAACTGCAAAGGCAAATATTTTTTCCTTTTTGAGAGACAGGATGCAAAGATTTTAAAAAGTTGCAAATTAATATCAAGGCCTAAGTATTTATCACCCAAATAACAATTTCATGTATATTCCTAGCCACTAAGAAAAGCATACCCATGACATAGATTTAGAGTATTTGATAATGTCTGTAGTTGCTGCATTTGGAAGAAACTGATTTTAGCCTCCTTCTTTTCATTTGGTTTGGGTTACTTTATTTAGAGATCCTATTTCTTTAGATTGAAAGAGGCTTATAGAAAGAAAGCCAGTAGTTTACCAGTCATAACTTTTCATTGTTTTTTTCTTTGTAGTTGAAAGCATTTTTTAATGTTAAAAACAAAACTGAAGATGTGAAATAAAGTTTAAACACATGAAATTATATTCTAGTGAGATATTTCTACATTTTAAAATTAGGTCATTTTTACTATTTAGAATATGTGTTTGCTTTCCCAACCTGATTTAATAAGCTTATTTTTACAGGATGTATTTTCTGTTAGTTATTTATGAAAAGCAACAGAAGTTCTAGAAAATATTCTTTAAAGTACTTCATTTGTTAAAAATATATTTCTATAACAGTATATAACTCTTAAAATGAAATTTGTAAATTAAATGCTCACATCTTCAAAAAATTTGTCTTTTGATCCAGAAAATTAAAAAAAATATAAAAGTTGTAGTTAAGTAAGTCTTGAAATCAGTTCTTGTATAAAATGAAACCATTATTAAAAAATCATTGTTAATTTCTCTTGGTAAGTTTGATTTTGTCCTTAGTTATCCATATTCCACACATGTCATTTATTATGTTTTATAGAGATTCACTTTTTAACTTTTTATTTGTATATACACAGCATGTTGCATTTGAGCCAAGTTTTATATTCTGATCTGTTAAGAAATACTATGGGATATGTCCCAGTGGTATATCAGTATCAACTTTAATGAATGTTTGTGAGCACTGTTATCTCAGTTATGTGCTGATTTATTTATCATTCATAACATTGAGATTTTTAGAAAAACAGTGCAATTTACTATAGCAAATACTTAGCTTTTTAAAAAAATAAGAAGCCAAAATTTTCAAAATGAATTATAGCTTTTATATGAAAAAAATTGAATATTTAAATAGTCAAGGCTTAGTTTAAGGATGTATAGGGCTAACTCTACATATTGCCAAGTGCGATTTAACTTTATGGGCAGCCCGGGTGACTCAGCGCCACCTTCACCCCAGGGCATGATCCCGGAGGCCCGGGATCCAGTTCCACATCAGGCTCCCTGCATGGAGCCTGGTTCTCCCTCTGCCTGTGTCTCTGCCTCTCTCTCTGTCTCATGAATAAATGAATAAAATCTTAAAAAAAAATAAGTCTGCTAACATATGAAAGTAAATATTCCCTTTAAATACTAAAAACATGAGATCATACAAAGCTTGTATTCGGATGTGACTTGCCTTTTTGTATTTAAGATCACTTCTGTATTATTTGAGTGATATTTTTCTATGCTTTATGTGAGTATATTGCTTTTTAATAGTTTCTTTACATTATTTTCCTTAATAGACTGTAAACTATAATTTGTTCTTAGCAACTCTAAATTGAAAGTAATACATATAAGACTTACTAAATTGAGATGTATCTTAGTTAACTGAAATGAATAAGATACCAGATAAAATTCATCATAAAGGGCTTATTCAAACAAAATCATATGAGAACTGAGAATTTTATTTAATTCATGTAGTGAGCGAAGATTATTTTAGTAAGGCACCCTAATTGTGTAACTAAATGTCAGCTCTGTTCCCAGTATGGTATATCCCTTCCTCAAATCATACAAGCGGTTTCATTTGGATTTTTAAAAATCAAATTCCAGTTTCTTAAAGCACATGTATGATGCTATTTATATCTATATCTGTATTTTTTCAATAATGAGAAGAACATATTTACTATAGATTGTAGCTTTTGAAACATATACCACATTGAAAAACCTTTTAGTTGGTATATTTGAGTTAGCAATGGAAATCTATATTTTATGTAAAATAATAAAATATTTAATACTTGTTTAAAAATGTCTAAATTGATACTAATTATATATATGAAATTTCAAACTAACATTTTAATCAGGTTTGCTAATTTAAAAAATACGTGGCTTAAGTAACATTGAAAAAAATTTATTTTTCTCACATTTGAATGTTCATGTTAATCTATTTTAGCTTCAGTGAGCAAGCTAACGCTAAACTCCAGTTTCTTGGGATTTATTTTTTTCAAAATATTTTGGTCATATTTTATTTTTCAATCAGTATTACATACTTTCCAAACAAAAAATATAAACATTTCAATAAATTTTTTCTTCATTGCTTTACATCAGATTAACTTAATTCTTTTAGTCTCTTGGAACAGGACTGAAATATGTAGTTTATAGTGGGAAAGACACAATGACAATAATTTTTAATGACATAGATCTTGAGTAATTCAAATTTTAATTTTCCTCTCTTTTTAGTAAGGGGATATTTAAAAATGGGCAATGAAGTGTTGGTTAAAGGGCAATAAAGTATAACTTTGTTATCACTAATAGAAATAAACCTTGGTTTTCTGTAGATATTTTTAAAATTTCTACAGTGGTAGTGCTTTTAGGCTTTTAGATACATTTTTGGAGTTAACATTTTTTTTTTCAGGATAGAGAAACTATAATAAATATGCCCACTCTATTTCTAAACTTTTTAATTGAAATATTACTGTTTTATAGAAAAATGTATGTATTATGGTATTTCATAAGTGTATTGGCCCTTTGGCAACCTGCAGAAAGATTAAGAAACAGAATCATATTAGCATCTCAGAATCCTGTCTTACTTACCCTCCTGCAAGGTTAATTATTATCCTCATTTCTATTAATAATGATTACTTTTGTCTGTCCTTGGACTTAAATAGAGTCATCCAACATATTCTCCTTTTTGGCTGACTTCTGTCACTCAAAATAATGTTTGTGACATTCATTCATAAGGTAGAATGTAGTTTTTAGATTGTTTGCTTTTGTCACTATACCTCAAATCATACAAGTTTATGTATTATATTACATAAACTGACCATTTGTACATCCTTGATCTGCAATTTTAATTGAAAAATAAGTACCTAAAGTATGTGTTAATTTATTTTTTATTTCTTTGCCGCTTTTCCTTAAGAAGCTTCAATTCTATTAGCGGAGAGTAGATATCATTCATAAATATTTTTGATTTCCTGTGTTTTGACAGGCAATGTGCTACATATTGGTATTGGGGAAAGAATACAGTAGAATGCAGTGAGGGTAAGAGATATCCCCTGAGCATGAAAACTTAATCTAGTGGGAGAGGACATAGGCATATAAGAAAACAATTGTCTTTAAATGGCAAAATTGAGTCTTAAATAAAATGTCCTAATAGTTTATAGAAAGTAGAAAATTTCCCTTGAACATCATGGTTGGCTTCTGAGAAGTGACAGTACAAGTGGGTTTTACTGCTTGAATTGGGTAGATATCCAGACATGAGCAGGTTGGTTGGGGTGTGAAAGCTTTTAGGGGGTAATATTGTCTCAACAAAGTCAAGGTTGCTCTCTTGGATCTGTGAATGGATACTGTGGGAGAGGAATTTGGAAGGCTACTTTTGAGCCTAGACTTGTATATGATTAAGGATGTCTGAGCTTTTTAATATGAACACTTAAAAAAAATTTAAACCAGTTAATCAAATGTTTATTAACCCAGTTTCTTCCTCATCAGGCTTGTAAAACTGCAATTATAGTCTCAAATTCAGTTTCTTCCATAACTGAAGGTTCAAAAATGTAATCTCATTTATATGGAGAGAAATGCAGCATACTTTGGAAATTCAGAGAAAAATTACTTTGGCTCAGAAAGTCATGAAGAACATGAACATGGTAACTTGTAAGCAGGTTATTAAAGAATGCATAGGATTTGAAGGAAAATACTCTTTAATGCGGTATTAGGTACATAAGCTTAACAAACTTTTCATAATAATCCTATGAGCTAAGATGATATTCTCTTATAAAACTATAAAACTCAGGGAGGTTATTTAAATTATCCAAAGTCACACAGTGGATGGGCAAGGATTTTCATAGAAGGTTATCTGATTCCAAAGTCTTCAATCCCTTTCTTACCTGAAGGACTGAAGATGTACATTATCTTCTGTTAATCATCTTCAAAGGCTCAGTGTGCTTTTTGCCTTGTAGTAAAAGTGTATTTCCATGTATTTAGAGGGTAGTTGAGATAGTACAGCTAATAAATTTGAACTCTCCTAGTATACATTCAACAGAATATGGATACTGTGATGATCTCATAGAATTGTAGATAACAGGGTTGGGTGGAATCATAGGCATTTTCTCACTTACTAAGTCTATGACATAGCTTTGATTTATAGTTGTCTATCCATGGGTTGAATATTTTATTCAGAGGGACTTCACTACTTTGTCAGGTAGCCAGATTCCTTGTTGGGCAGCTCTAGAGTTCTTTCTTTTATTGAAAAGAAAGTCTGCTTTCATGTTTTTTCTCTTCCTTAATTATTGCTTATATATGTCATGAGTCATTTCTATAGTCATAGGAATGTGGGAAAACACATTTATTTATAAGATTGAGGGATCCCTCTAAGTACCCATTCCTTATTTAGTACGGTAGCAGGCGAGTTGGTTTCGATTAATGAAGTTATTGAGCAGTTCATTTGTTTGAGGAAGATGTTTGTGGAATCCGTGTTTGAATTTAGTGCTAATAAGGAAAGAGGATTTGGTGATAGTGGACTCATGATAATTGACATGGTGTCTAAAGAAGAAGTGAGCAGATACTGATTCTTTTGCCTCCCTGAAATGGAAACTGAAGCAGCCATTCTCTTGTGCTAGCTCAGGATAACACTAGAGTAAACACTTTTAACTTTAATGGAAACTAGGCTCTTCAAGCCTAAAAACAAAATGCCAATAATATTTATCAGCAAACATAGAGAATAAATAACCTACCCCACAGGACTCTCAAAATGATGTGTCTTTAACTGCCCCATCTTTTATAATATCTCAGTTTGAGAACATAGAGTTGGGTATTTTTAATGACCCTGTAGATAGAGCTTTTTATTTTCCTTTTTTCCAGAACTGTGATTATTTTCATGTGTCTGCTTTTGTGATAAACATTTTCTTTAACAGATTGTCTTAAAACTGGTAAGACTTGACTGGGAGGCTAATTCTCCACTTGAGTGGCAGCAGGCTGATTGTCAGCTTTGGTTTGTGCATTTGCAATGTGCTTTCATGGAATGTTTTGAACTGAAAAGAAACGCTTTCATCATATATTATTTTCTCATTTCAAAGATGAAAAAGCTGAGTCCCAGAGAGTTCAGATTACTTAACCTAAGAGTACACTGTTAATATCAGTGCCTCAATTTGATCATCGTTTTCTTTTTTTTCTTCATTTTTTTGATTCAAGGCTCTTTCAGCTGTACCATATTGCTTAAAAATTGTTTAAATTTTTCATGGTAAAAGATGTAAAACATCATTTTAACCATTTTTGAGCATATAATTCAGTGGCATTAAGTATGTTCAAATTTTTGTGCTACTATCACCATTGTTCATCTCCATAGATTTTATATTCTGTACCCATTAAAACAGTAACTACCCATTACTCCTTACTTTCAGCCTCTGATAATTGTCTGTATAAATGTGACTATTCTGGGTTCCTCATGTAAGGTAAGCCATTCAATATTTATCCTTTTGTGACTGGCTTATTTCACTTAATATAAAGTTTTTTTTTTTTTAAATATAAAGTTTTTAAGATTCATCCATGCCGTAGCATGTGTCAGAATTTTTTCTTCCCTCACTTGGTCCTTCCTTACATCCCTCCTTCTCTCCTCCTCTCCCTTTATTTCCTTCTAAATTCATTCCATTTGAAGGTTGAAAAATTCCATTGTTATGTATGTGCTTTGTTTATTTGTTCAACCATCAGTGGACATTTGGATTGTTTCCACCTTTTTTAGCTATTGAAAATAGTGCTTTGAACACGGGTGTACAAATATTTGAGTACCTGTTTTCAGTTCTTTTGGGTATATACCTAGAGGCTGAATTGCTCGATCATATAGTAATTCTGTGTTTAATTTTATGAGAAACTGTCATTCTGTTTTTCACAGTGGCTGTACCATTTTACATTCCCACCAACAATGCACAAGGATTCCAATTTCTCTGCATCTTTATCAATGCTTGTTATTTTAGGTTTTTTTGATAATAGTCATCCTAAAGAATATGAAATGTTATTTCATGGAAGTTTTGATTTGCATTTCTCTGACAAGTGATGTTAAGCATCTTATATCAATTGCTTATTGATAATTTGTATATCTTCTTTAGGGAAATATATATTCAAGTTCCTTGCTCATATTTAAATTGGATTGTTTTTGTTGTTGAGTTATAAGTGTTCCTTATGAAATCTGCATACTAAAATTTTATTATATGTATGGTTTGCCAGTCTTCCCCCTCCAATTCTGTTGGAAAACATTGTTTTTTAATGTGGAAATTCTGTTTTAATCTAACTCCCAAAACAGAAGCTTAGTTTACATATCTTTTGCTTTTTATTTTAAAATGTATTATTTACATTTGACAGTTTTTCCTAAAAATTGGTACAGCTTGAGCAAGTAAAAAGTGATTAAGTGCATATTTGGAATAGTTGTACTTACTTTGAGGAGGAAGAGAAAAGTGATAAATTTGTTAGAATTCTTGGAGTATTTTTCAAATTTATATTCAAGTAGCTTTTGCTCTTAACATTTATAGGGATAGCTAACTTAAATTGTTTTCTACAGGAAGATTTTATAACTTTTGACAGTAAAGGGAGATCTTTTCTTGATTATCTTCTCTTAAAAAAACATGTTTGAAAGATACTTAACTGTTCTTAAAAACTTAGATACAGTGCTTGACAGTCTGTACGTTACAGAAAAATTTAATAATACTAAATACAATGAAAATTAAAGTAAATAAAGATTAAAGGTTAAATTAAATGAGTTTTCATTTGGTTATTTTATTTATTCCAGGTAGGCCTTAGAACCAGGAGGAAAATTGAGATCTTCATACCTATTTAAAATTTTTTTTTGTAAATACCTCATTGTTCTCATACATCTGGGCTGACATTTATGAGTATGTGTGTGTGTATATATGTTCTGTGTGTATATGTATGTACGTATGTGTGTATTTTTTCAAATTCACATGCATACTGGCTTCATCACCTTTTTTATTAACAGTAGTGCCTGTTAATTGTTGAAAAACAAGAGTTTTTTTTTTTAAGTTATTTAAGGGAATCCAAAATTTTTGTGAGCATTATTCATTAAAAAGATACTATCACAGCGTAGTGTTCACTGTTACTTGGTTTGAAATTTAAGAGTATGCTGAAATACAGCTCTTTGAGGTATTACTAAGTGGTAAATTAATTCAGCTAAAGCACTTAATGTTTTGATTATGAGATTATTTCCCTAATGATAGATGTTAACATTAATTTTAACAGCCTGGTGAAAGAGAATGTATTTTAACAAATCCAAGCTGATAAAATACGGTTCTGTGTATGGTCACATAGTTAGACATTTCAGAGTAGACTGAGATTTATATGAATCCAGCATTGTTTGGTTTTTATCTTTGTCAGATCCTCTTGAAAGGGACATATGTTGCTGGTGCAGGTTTCTGCTTTAAATGCAGATGAATCAGAGTTTGATTCATTCATCAAAGTAAAATCGAAACTCATCAAAATATGTGATTGACTGCTGAAATTGTGTCTCTACACAATGGTTCTACAGTTTTTAAGGATATATAGATCTTTTAAAGATGCTCAGGGGAGTTGAGAATGAGAAATACAACAATCTTCATTTGTCTTTGGCTCAATTCTTATATCTATTTCACACCTAAAGTTGAATTTCTTTTAAAAATGCTCTATTTTGCAGGGATCCCTGGGTGGCTCAGCGGTTTGGCGCCTGCCTTTGGCCCAGGGCGTGATCCTGGAGTCACGGGATCGAGTCCCGCATCGGGCTCCCGGCATGGAGCCTGCTTCTCCCTCTGCCTGTGTCTCTGCCTCTCTTTCTCTCTCTCTGTGTCTATCATAAATAAATAAGTAAATACATCTTTAAAAAAAATAAAATGATAAAAATGCTCTATTTTGTTGTTTTAAAGTTTTACATTGGACACTTAAGAATCTATTATCTTTTGAGATCCTAAGGGTAGGATAGGATGTTAAGTCCAAATTTTACTGCCTTAAAAGAAACAAAATACACATTGTTTATTTTTATCTTATTAGTCTGCAGAGAGATGGGTAAGCATGATCACAGTGAAAATGCCCTATCCTGGTAAATTTTTCCATTATATCATATGGTAAATTTTATTTGGGAAGTACATAGTGCAAACTGTTCTCATACCAGGTTTCTCTTTTGATTTGGATAACTTGTTGAAATAGCCTCTTTCCCCCCATCCCCTGCCTTTGTATTGCAATAAACTCCTATGTAGCAGATTAGCTCAGTTTCTGTCAAATTTTTTCTTTTTTTTTTTTTTTTTTAAATTTATTTATTTATGACAGTCACACACAGAGAGAGAGAGAGAGAGAGAGAGAGAGAGGCAGAGACACAGGCAGAGGGAGAAGCAGGCTCCTTGCACCGGGAGCCCGACATGGGACTCGATCCCGGGTCTCCAGGATCGCGCCCTGGGCCAAAGGCAGGCGCCAAACCACTGCGCCACCCAGGGATCCCTGTCAAATTTCTGAAAGCAAGTGGTTAGGTCTTACTAGTTCTATCCACTAAAGTGTAAAAGTTTTATTTGAGTTGTAGTCTCAGGTCAGGCATACAGTAATGTAGACCACATTACTAGATGGCTCTGCATGATATAACTTAGTCTACTATCTTACAGGATTCTGTGTTGTGTCACTTGGCATACTCTTGCATGGTCTTGTTAACCATCTTTCCACTACTAAGCATTTCATTGCATGTTTCTTAGAATGTTTTGCTCATACTTTCTGTTTTCGTCTTTTACTAACTTTTTTGTGATTAATGCTTCTTTTGTATCCTTATCTGGATGATTAAAACGGGGAAGGATGACCAGAATAGACAGGGTACATATTTTCTTCAGTTTTGTGAACAACATTCTCCAGTTTCAATTTTTGTTTTTGAAACTCTACTGAGTTTTTCCACTGTTTGTCTGCCTTTCTGCACATTTGATATTGTTCTTTGTTCATACATTCAGATCAATTTCAGAGATATGTGATGAATGCCCACTATGTGCCAGATACTCTGAATGGCTGTGGCTAGAGATGTGCCAGTAAACAAAATAGGCAAGATACTTGCCCTGATGGAGTTAGTTAAGGGAATTTTAAGATGAGAAAAACTGGTTTAAGAGGCAGTATAGTGGACGCCTGGGTAGTTCAGTGGTTGAGCATCGGCCTTTGGCTCAGGGCATGATCCTGGGTTCCAAGATCGAGTCCTGCATTGAGCTCTTTGCGGGGAGCCTGCTTCTCCCTCTGCCTGTGTCTCTGCCTCTCTCTCTCTCTCTCTGTCTCTCATGAATAAATAAATAAATAAATCTTTTAAAAAAGACAGTATAGATTGTCTTTTACAATCTAATTATATAAAATTGTCCTTTTTGCTATCTTCAGCCTTGGAAGGAGATAATTACATAGATTTTTTTTTAAATCTTATTTCAGTGTATTTAACATACAGTGTTATATTAGTTTCAGGCATATACATAGTTTTTGATTGCATAATACTTTTGAATTAGTCTATATTTTTATATTTAATTTTGTCAATGATTCATATTTGAACTGAAAACCACTTAGTGGTGGAGAACCAATAATAGCTGAAATACAAGTTACTCCAGATAAATGAAAATTCATTGGATAAGTTAATGTATCATTTTTATTTTCCAGCTTTTTGCAAACGTTCTGCAGTTGTTTTGATGATTTTGTACTGTGTACTTGATAAAAGCTTCAGCTTTCCTAAAAATATGTTTTTTTTTTTTTTTTTTAAGTAATCTTCACATGTATTACAATCTCTGGTATTTATGGATGTTAAGTTAACATATATTAGAGCCTTTGAAATCTATTTATAAATACACATATTTTAAATTTGTATCCTTGCATTATACTAATATCCATTTTTATACATTACAATATATAATGTGAATAAAATACGTAATGTGAAGTATGTAAATTCTTTGTAATTAAGTTTTTTATTATAAGGTTTTATTTATTCACGATTTATTTATTTATTTATTTATTTATTTATTTATTTATTTATGAGAGACAGAGAGAGAGAGGCAGAGACACAGGCAGAGGGAGAAGTAGGCTCCATGCAGGGAGCCCAAAGTGGGATTCGATCCCCGGATTCCAGGATCACGCCCTGGGCCGAAGGCAGGCACCAAACCGCTGAGCCACCCAGGGATCCCCAGGTTTTTAATATGTACAGTTGTTGGAAAATAGATCCTCTTTGATTATAAATTACTGAGATTAATTTTGAAGGGCAATATTCAGAATGTATCATTACTTTGTAATCACGTCTCATTCTGATAATTTTTATGTTAATTGAGAAATAGTTATATCTAATTTGCATATAATTTATATATTAAAAACTTAAAATTGTTTTTCAACTTATGTAAGCAAGTAGTATGTGTGAAATTTATGGGGAATTGTTAATACCAAATTAGTATTAATAATAATAGCATATATGTGCCAGTATTAATGCTAAGAGTCTTATAGCATTATTTTGTTTAATATTTATAACACCATTATGAGTTACTAATTTACTAATTTATGCATATCTTTGTCTTAACTTACAAATGCTTATACATACAGTAAATAGTGAAGTTGGAATTCACTTTTAGATCTGAGTCAAGCCCCAAGATTAGCAGTCCCTACTACCATTGATGAAGGATTGTATGGCGAATTCGCACTAAGTTTGCATCCTAAAGCATCTTTCCATAGGAATAGCTTTGCTAACATATATATATTTTTAAAAGATTTTATTTGTTTTTTCATTAGAGGCACACAGAGAGACAGACAGAGACACAGGCAGAGGGAGAAGCAGGCTCCATGCAGGGAGCTCAGTGCAGGACTCGGTCCTGGGATCCCGGGATCACGCCCTGAGCCAAAGGCTCAGCTCAACCACTGAGCCACCCAAGCGTCCTGCTAACATACATACATACATACATACATACATACATATATATATATATATATATATATTTAATAAACTGCTTTACTGAGATATACTTTACATAGCATAAAATTCACCCATTTCAGGTATGTAATCATTGATTTCTAGCACCTTAACTGAGTTATGCAACTGTTAATATAAATCAGTTTTAGAACATTTTAGAAATTAGATTCTAATGTCTGAAAAGAAAAGCTAAAGGTGCCATTATTGAATATCATAAATTTTAATTTATCCTAATAAATGCAAATATTCAGATATGAGTGCTCTTAGAGTTTCTACTTCTAAAGTTTTTTTTTTTTTTAATTTTATTTATTTGCAAAAGAGAGAGTCTGAGGCAGGGGTGGGGTGGGGAGAGGCGAGGCGAGGTGGAAAGGGACAGGGGGAGAGATTAGAAGCAGATTCCCTGCTGAGCAGGGAGTGTGATTGGCACTGCATCCCAGGATCCTGGGAGCATGACCTGAGCCAAAGGTAGATGTTCAGCCGACTGAGCAACCCAGGCACCCTAGATATTAGTGTTTAGTCTCATGATCTTTTTTTGTGGATGAATAATATTTGAAGGTGAATACTTAATTTTTCATACTTAATGTATTTTCAAAATATTCTTATTTTTATAGAATCCCTGTGAGTAATGAAAAAAATTTAGAGAAGTATTTAGTTAGAGGTCTGGCTACACCTGAAACATACTATATAACTTATAGCAGGCTTTCCTAGTACTTTAGAGTTGTGTAGAAGGTTGTTTGTAAAGTTCTCTGTAATGGAATATTATATGAATTGTACCCATGTTTTCATTGATATAGTTCTCATTTTAAAACTAGAGTATACTTTTAAATATAGCAAAATTCAACAATTTTATGTATATAGTCCAATGATTTTTGACAGATACATACAATCAGGTAGCTACCAAATTTCTTTCTTGTCCCTTTGCAGTTAGTCCCTTTCTCTCTCTAGAGTGCATCAACTCTTTGTTGAGGGTGTTTGGCTCATAATAAGGGGTAATGCTGTCTCCTTTGGGCAGATGACTGATTAGCTTGTTAGCTGGCAAACACAGATTATTTTTCTATTCTCTGTATTTTCTTTATTTTGATCAATTTGTTCACATCTCGATTAATTTGTATCGAGATGAAAATTTGATCTAAATTGCATTTGCAGTCTCAACTACCAGTTTGTTCATATCAGAAAGAGTAGTTTTATTATATAAATCCATATATATTTGTTTGTTTTGGGGTGTTGGGAAATAGGGAATAGAAATGAATCTAGACTTATGATTATGAATTTTTTTCCTCAGATGTGCCATTGATTATTCTGTGAATTTGTCTTGATTGAATGATTTTTTAAATAATACATTTTAAGATAAAAAAACCTCTTAGGTAATCTTTATATGAGTAATAATCCAGAATCTGAAATTTAATAAATAACGTGATTTGTTCTGAACATGTTTTAATCAGATGTTGTTTGCCTCTTTCTTAGTACTAACTTTTAAGTCTCTGCCTGTGCTGTTTTGGGATTTAGTTTGGTTAATTTCAACACTTTGTAACATTTTAGCTACAATGTTCAATTATGAAATTATGAATCTTTTCACTGTATTACTAATGATTTTATATTTTGCTAATAAAGTACATTTACTTACTTAGAATGTTAATGCGTTGTTTGAAAAAATTCCCTTGAAAGAACAATTTTTATATGTTAACTCCTCCAATCTTTATTTTTTTGTCATGTTTTGGTTCTGATTTTCTAATGTGTTTAAATAAATGACCAATTGAGAAATACCTGCTTTTAGAGAGTGTGTGAATATGAAATTAAAAAGACATGAGAAACACTACTATAGGTAAATAACATCTTTCTTTTTTTATTTATTAAAAAATTTTTTTTAACATCTTTCTTTATATCAGTTTCTTCTGTGATTTTTTTATTTTTAAATAAGTGCATGAAGAGCATGCAACACATGTTAACAACCAGAGTGTTGGTCCAATGAGAACAGAAGGTTTATTTATTTATTTATTTATTTATTTATTTATTTATTTATTTATTCATTCATTCATTCATTCATTCATTCATTATTATTTTTAATTTTCCTCTTGGAAAACTTGATACTTTCCACATGCAATTTTGTGATCAGTTGGGTGTGAAGTTGTATAGGCAAATATGGTCATCTCTTTCTGTTGTTAAAAGTTTTAAACTTAGTAAAATAGTTTGTTTAGTGGTACAGAAATGAACATTTAAACTTCATTCTTAGATTATTGACTTTAAATTTGATTTTTAGATATTAGAGGTTATTATTATAAGATGTACATTTCTTTTTATAAGAAGAATTATGCTAGCTTTTCCCTAGTATTTGGTTTTGTCTATGTACAACAGCAGGAGAATATTATCTTGTTGACAGCATTTTATTCTAGTGACAGTATCTTTGAAATATGTCTGTATTTCATTATTTTTGGGAACTGAAACTTAAGAGTATATTCAAAAGAATTCTATGTTATTAGTATATTAAAAGGGAAGTGTTTGGGTTAGAAATTGCTCAATTTAGCTTCAGATTTGCCTCTAAATTTCTTAACTGTGTTTGAGTAAATCTCTTTTTTAACATTAATTTGAAATTTAGGAACAAATAAAAATTGGAGGTCCTTATAGTGCATAATTAGTGGCAGAAGGTAATCTCTAAGAACAGCATCACAATGCTCTTTATAAAGCATTTGTACTTCACTAATTCCACTGTATACAGGGATTTATTTGAATCTCACCATAAGCAAGTCACTTGTTTTTTATTTTATGGTTGTGGAAATGAAGGATTAGGAGGGTGAGCTGGTGGATTTAGAGAAATAACTCACTGGTTCTAGATCTCTTTTAATTAGTTAGTGATGGAGCCATCAGTAGTTACCAACTATTAGCAAGTTCTTGGCAATAACTTTATATTCTTTATTATGATATTGCCAGTTTCCTAGATGAATCTGTTAATACTTAGCTTTTTTCAAGTTTCATCTAATTAATGACTCATTTATTTATTCTGAAAATAATATTTTGGCACCTATCATGTGAAAACTTGTGCTGTAGGCCCTGGAGTCCCATGATGAATAAGATGAAGTCTTGGCTTTTTCTTTTTTGATTAAATATTTCGAGAGGTGTTTTTTGTTTTTCGTTTTTTTTTTTTGTTTTGTTTTGTTTTTCGTTTTTTGTTTTTTGTATGTTTCAAGTTTTTTTAAAAAAACTTCTTGTTAATATATATGGTAATACTGGTTTCAGGACTAGAATTTAGTGACTCAATCACTTACATATGACACCCATCACCCATTTAGCCCATTCCCTCACCCACCTTCCCTCTAGTAACCCAGAGTTTGTTCTCTATGGTTGACTATCTTTTATTGTTTGCTTCCCTCTCTCTCTTTTTTCCTTTCTCTGTATCCATCTGTTTTGTTTCTTAAATTCCACATATTAGTGAAATCATATGGCATTGGTCTTTTTCTGACTATTTCACTTAGCATAATACTCTGTAGCTGCATCCACTTTGTTGCAAATGGCAAGATTTCATTCTTGTTGATGGCTGAGTAATATTCCAATGTGTGAGTTGGAATATTACTATATTCCAATATAGTAATATTCTATATTACTATATATACACATATGTGTGTGTGTATATATATACATATATATACACATACACATTCACAATGGAATATTATATAATTATTAATTTATATATATGTACACCCCCAATCTTTATCCATTCATCAGCTGATGGATATTTGGGCTCTTTCCATAGTTTAGCTATTGTGGATATTGTTGCTATAAACATTGGAGTGCATGTGCCCCTTCAAATCACTATGTTTGTATCCTTTGGGTAAATTTTTTGAGGAAGCTCCATACTGTTTTCCAGAGTGGCCGTACCAGTTTGCATTTTCACTAGCAGTGTAAGAGGGTTCCCCTATCTCCATATCTTGGCCAACATCTGTTTCCTGTCTTGTTAATTTTAGCCATTCTGACAGGTGTGAGGTGGTATCTCATTGTAGTTTTTATTTGTAGTTCCCTGATACCAGGTGATGCTAAGCATCTTTTCATGTGTCTTAATCACTAGCTAACGCTTATATCTATTGCCAGGTTTGTTCGATTGCCTTGTTTTTGGAAGATAATTCTAATAATGTGCTTCTCCAGCCTAAAATACTTTGCTTCTCATAGCTTTTACAGTAAAGATTAAAATCTTTAAAACATTCAGCGATGCCCTCCATGATCTGGCTCTTTCTTGGCTGTCTGTGTTCCTCTGAATATTTTCCTTCTTAGCCCTCTCCCACCTTTTGACTTTTTCAGTTTCTTTTTTCAGCCAGATCTTTCACCATATTGTTTCACTAGTCAATAGCCTAAACAACTTTAACTGACCCCGTATTGACACTTTATCTCACTAGATCACATGCCCCTTAATATATTCCTTCATGGCATATTGTTTCTGTTTTTCATTGCACTTCTCATGGAAGTGATTTTACACTGGTTTGTGTGATTATTTAATAGCGTTCCTTTCTTTTTACTTAAACTCCATAAGGACTATATTTTTTTATGGAGGACATTTATCTTTAAAACCTTGAATCTGTTGTAGGCAGAAATATCATTGACATGCAGCTGGTAATTTCTTCAGTGATTTCATTATTTTTTGGTTGATTGATGAGATTTTAGATTGTATGTGTTTTTCACAACCAACTCTGTCTCCTGTTTACTGACATAATACATGTAAAATGTACTCTTAGCCAAAGGGAAAAACCAGTGACTTGAATTACTGAATGTGAACTAAAATTTTAGTGATTTGTCTAATCAGAATTCTCAATCAGAATTCCCACTTGTATTTGAATGTTATTACATATGTAAAATATATTCTCTGACCATACTACTCTCTTTTTTCCTGAGTAGTTAGACATTTTTACTTAAGTAGATGAATTATTTATATTCAATAACTTGTGTAGGAGATGATAAGAATATGAAGGGATAACATTTTGCACCTTTTGTATTTTGTTTGCTACCATCCATAATTGTACAATTTTGGACATTGTATATTATAATCAGAAATTGATTATATTTTAATGACAATTTTACTTTTTCTCTTATCTAATATTTAAATTGAAATAATATTTCAGAAATTTGAAAAATGGTGAACTTTTCATATCTAAATATAACAAGATCTAATTTGCATTTTATAGTTATTTGCAAATACTACAGTTGTGATTAAAAAATATAACGCTGATGAGGATGTTGTGAAAGGGGTATTCTGATACACTGCTGATGAATGTGAAACTGGATTCAAACTATTATGAGGTGTACATTAAAAATATCACTGTAGAAGTGTGTGTACTAATGTAGGAAAAGCCTGATCTCTGAGAATGTTTAGTTCTAAAATGCAGGCTATCGACCCATACACATGCACAAACACATCCATTTAAATTTTAAGTGTATATGAATGCATAAAATCAGTAGAGGTCTATAGTTGTGTATGCTAACTTATAATAAATAGTTATGAATCAGGTGGAGTAGGATTATTTATTATTTAATTAAAACCATTTTTTTCTTTTCATAGAGTATTGATGTGTAAGGTAAATAGTCATTGTATACAGAACTAAATACAAATTTCTTAGCTTTTTAAACTGCTTTATTTCTAAGTTGAGTTAGTGAAGCTTTGTACTCATTTTGTTTTGGAAAAAATGATCTAATCTTATTTTACTGTACAGGATATGAATAATAACAAAAATACATTTTTGGAACCAGTTTGTAAGTTCAAACTTTGCATTTGGGGACTCTATATAAATCTTCAGATCCAGCTGTTGCTGAGGATATTCTTTCAATTGCTTTGAGGTGTGTTGATTTTTAAGAGAATGGATGGCTGTTCCTCAAGTGTATGTATGGCAAAAATTTTGCCTATGCACATGAGAACGGATTGTTTAAGTTAATTCCTTTGCATTGAACAGTGAAAACTATTTCCACATTCTTTATTTAAAATTTTAAAGGAAGAAATTTCTTTAAAGAAATGCCAGGCTGATCCAGAAATTTCATCAGCTCTGTATTATAATTTGTCAGTAGATGGTATAGGCAGTCTTTTAAAAAGTATTCATTAATTAGAGTATATTCATTTTCAGTTTTTGCTACTACAGAATCAAGACCTACGTGTTTCTGTTTCCTTAAATTTATCCTGGAGTTTGTCCAAGTTGAGTTTTAATGAGTTGTTTATTCCACTAGTTATATTTGGATTTATTTTTCCCTAGAGAGTAATGTTTGAATTGATAGTTTCTAAACCTATTTTGTAAAGTGAACATATATGTTCAGACTAGGACTTCTCCAATATGTGAAGTAGGCATTTGTTAAATAATTTTATTTTCACCAACTTAAGTGTTAAAAAGTGGGTTTAGTGATTTCTTCAAAAAAAAAAAAATTCCAGAAATTGTTATTTTTCATATAAACTTGATTGAATTGTTTATTTTTTAAAGAAATTAAATATGGTGGCATAAACTGCAAGGAAAATTTTATTTTATTATACAAATTGACTATATTTTAATGAGACTCCAAAATAGCATAAATAAAGTTATAAAAACTATTGTTAAGAAATTTTTGAAGCAAATAAGGTATATTATGGTTAGATGAATTGGGTGTAATGAATGGTTGCATGGGTATTTATTTTTTTATATTTGCTAACCTATTAGAAATAGTTCAAAATTGATCAAAACAAAAGTGAATGAAACCTCTTCTTTGATTCTGTTATGCTAACAGATACATTGTATAGCGTACCATCTTTTGCCAAATTATTTTTAAATATTTTATTTTAGTTCAAATGCTATTGGAGTACTAACAGAAGCATAATAAAATATACTTTTATTTGTGGTCTGCTATAGCCGGAAAGTAAAACCACAAAAACTTGTCTACGTGTATGATATGATTTGTTTGTTTTTTAATTCTGGCTTTTGTAGAAAGAAATTTATTTTCTTTGATATTAAATTAAATTGACTCTGAAGGAGAGAATTGCCCCCTACTCTTGGGCATTATTAAATGTAGAATCAATTAATCTTTTTGAATTTGCATATGTTTAAGTTTTTTTATTCAAGTCTATGTTACCGATTTGGGAACCATTTTATGTAACATATGATGGCTTGAAAGTTAGAGTACCATATACAGTAGCTTAATTTGTTATGAAACAGTAAAGGCTCACTTGTAAAAAAAAAAAAAATACCACCGGGATCCCTGGGTGGCGCAGCGGTTTGGCGCCTGCCTTTGGCCCAGGGCGTGATCCTGGAGACCTGGGATCAAATCCCACATCGGGCTCCTGGTGCATGGAGCCTGCTTCTCCCTCTGCCTGTGTCTCTGCCTCTCTCTCTCTCTCTCTGTGACTATCATAAATAAATAAAAATTAAAAAAATTAAAAAAACCACCTTTAATTTTGCCTTATAAATAATTATTGCTATAGTTATAAGAACACGGTTTTTGCTACATACACCATAGGACTTTCTGTAGAGTGTCTAACTGAAGATAGAGTAGCTAGTTTGTTTATTTATTTAAAAGTTCTTATTTATCTGAGAGAGAGCGGGGGGGAATGTGAGCAGAGGGAGAGGGAGAAACACATTCCCTGCCAAGCAGGGAGCCCAAAAAAGGACCTTAGGGTCCCAGGACTCTAAGATTATGACATGAGCTAAAGGCAGATGCTTAACCGACGGAGCCACCAAATACCCCTGCAGTAGCTAGTTTGTTTGTTTTTAAGATTTTATTTATTTATTCATGAGAGAGAGAGAGGCAGAGACATGGACAGAGGGAGAAGCAGGCTCCTTGCACGGAGCCCGATTCAGGACTCAATCCCCAGACCCTAGGATCACCACCTGAGCCAAAGGCAGACGCTCAACCACTAAGCCACCCAGGATCCCTGGAGTAGGTAGTTTAAGTGTACATTTGCAGGGGGGTGGGGGTGACTGGGTGACGGGCACTGATGGGGGCACTTGATGGGATGAGCACTGGGTGTTATGCTATATGTTGGCAAATTGAACTCCAATAAAAAATGTACATTTTTATATTGTAGGTATTTGATATGTTTTTTTCTTACTCTCATTACTAGTAAATTTTTTTGGTTAGGAATTTTGAGAACATAGTATAGAGAGAAGTACCTCTCCATTTTTAAGTGATTATTTTTATTTCAATAAATAACAAAATGATTGCAATGCTAGGAAAGCAAAAGGAACAACAGTGATATAAATTTGTAAATTGGGTCCTTTTTGTTTTTCCTTCTATCTCTTTTAATGTCTACTATTTTACCTGTTTGGTTTATAGACTCTTTTATTCAGTGCATATTTGTTTCTTGGTCTGTTCATTTCAGTCCTTTGGCTTTATGGCAGAATGTGACCAGGATTATGAATTGAAGGGTAAATCTAGGTAGAGCCATACATTGCTATTACATTTTGAAAATTGTATGGACAAGGTGATATGTGTCTTATTAATGTGCAACTATATGTTTATATTGCCTAACATGCTAATTAAGAAACTTGGATGGTTTGCATTTTGTTGTCTTGATATTTTTGAGTGAGAGAAAGCAATATTTACTTAGACTACTGTTCCTAGAAACAGAGTTCTGATTACTTGAGGGAGATTTTTTTGTTTTAATGAGATAAAACCCACGTGATAATGACATTCACCATTTTAAATTATACAGTTCTTTGGTTTTTAGTATTTTCACACCATTTTACAGTCATTGTCACTATCTGATTCCAGAACTTTTCAGAATTACATAAAAAAGAGACCCTGTCTCCATGATTTTGGGCATTTCATATGAACAGAATCATATGTGGTATTTTCTGCCTGACTTTTCTCATTTAGCATGCTTTCAGGGTTCATCCATGTTGTATTTATTGCTACGCCATTCCTTATATTGGCCAAATAATAATTTTTTGTATGGGTATATATCAGATTTTGTTTATCTGTGTCTCAGTTTGATTGTTGGATTGGGTTGTTCCACATTTGAGCTTTTGAGAATAATGCTGCTATGAACATGCATGTATGAGTTTTTATATGAACATGATTTCAATTCTCTTGGGTATATATGTAGCAATAGAATTTCTGGGTCATATAGTAACTCTATATTTACTTTGTTGATGAACTGCCAGATTGTTTTGCACAGTGGTTTTTGTGTTGTACATTCCTATGTCCATTGTGTTTTGGTTATAATAATTCTTCTCCATTCTTGCCAACACTTGTTATTTTCTCTTCTTTTTTTTTTTTTCCTTTTATTATAGCCATCCTAGTGGGTGTGAAGTGGCAGCTTTGATAATTGTTTCCCAAATGATGTTGAATGTCTTTTAATGTGCATATTGGCTATTTGTGTATCTTCTTTGGAGAAATGCCTGTTCGTGTTCTAGTTCATTTTTGAATTGAGCTATCTTTATGTTGAGTTGTGAGAATTCCCCCAATCACCACCCCCCCTTTTTTTTTTTAAGATTTTATTTAATATGGAGAGAACATGAGTGAAGGGAGGAGCAGAGGGAGAGGAAGAGAAAGAAGAGAAGCAGACTCCCCACTGAGCAGGGATTCTGACACAGGGCTCAATCCCAGTCTCAATTTCTAGGATCATGACCTGAGCTGAAGGCAGACATTTAACCAAATGAGCCACCCAGGTGCCCTGAATTGTGGGAGTTCTTTATATATTCTGGGCATTAGACTCTTTTACATATGTGATTTACAAATATTTTCTTCTAGTTTATTATCTTTTCACTTTATGGATAATAGCCTGTGATACACAAAATTTTTAAAATTTTTATGAAATCCAATTTATCTTATCCTTTTGGTACAATATTAATGAAATTTTTTAATCTAAGATCATGAAGATATATAGCTATGTTTCTTATTAAGAGTTTGTAGTTTTAGTTTTTTGATCAATTTTGAGTTAATTTTAATGTATAGTGTAAGGCAGGGGTCCGTCCAACTTCATATTTGAATATCCAGTTGTTTCAAGAGATTATTCATTCCCTAGTGACAGATGATGATTATAATTACTGAAATGAGCATTGAGTAATGTGTAGAATTATCAAATCATGATGTTTGTTATACACCTGAAACTAATGTAAATTGTATATCAACTAAACTTAAAAGAGTATTCATTCTGCTCTTATTTGTCTTGACACCCTTATCACAGATATGTTAGACATAGATAAGGGGTTTTATTTCTGGACTGTAAGTTCTAGGTCACTGATTTATATGTCTATCCTTATTGCCAGTATGACACTGTTTTGTACTAAGTTTTTAAATTGGGAAGTGTAGGTCACCTTTGCTCTTTTTCAAGATTGTTTGGACTATTCAGTGTTCTTTGAAAGTCAATATGAATTTTAGGATTAGTTTATCCATTTATTCAAAATAGACACCTGGGACGCCTGGGTGGCTTAGCGGTTTAGCACCTGCTTTTGGCTCAGGTCGTGATCCTGGAGTCCCAGGATCGAGTTCCGTATCAGGCTCCCTGCATGGAGCCTGCTTCTCCCTCTGCCTATGTCTCTGCCTCTCTCTCTGTGTCTCTCATGAATAAATAAATAAAATCTTAAAAAAACAAAACAAAACAGAACAACCCTCCCCCCCAAACAAAACAAAACAAAACAAAACAAAAACAAACCAAAATAGAACTCTGGAATTTTGATAGGGATTGAATTGAATCTATACATCAGTTTGGGAGTACTGTTGCTATTTTAGTAATATTAAATTTTTTGATCCATAAACATGGGATATCTTACCATTTATTTAGATCCCTTCTTTAATTTCTGCTTTGTTTTCAGTGCAAAGGTCTTGTACTTCTTTGTTAAGTTATTCCTAAGTATTTTATTTTTTTTGTTGCTATTATAAATGGAATTGTTTTCTATATTTCTTTTTCAGGTTGTCATTGTAAGTGTAAATAACTAATTTTTGTGTAATTACCTCATATCTTAGAACTTAGTTGAATTTATTAGCTTTAACCAGGTGTGTGTATATGTGTGTATGTATGTGTGTATGTGTGTGTATGTGTATGGTTTCTTTGTGATTTCCAAAAAAGATGTCATCAGTAAGTTGTAGTTTTACTTCTTCCTTACACTTTTCTTTTTTTTAGATTTTATGTATTTATTTGAGAGGGAGAGAGTGTGAGAGAGCGTACAAGTGGGGAGGGAAGAGCAGAGGGAAAGGGAGAAGGAGACTCCCCCCTGAGTAGGGGGCCTGATGTGGGGCTGCATCCCAGGACCCCAGGATCATGATCTGAGCTGAAGGCAGATGCTTAACCGACTGAGCCACCCTGGCAAACCTTTATACTTTGAATGCCTTTTTACTTATTTTTCTTGCCTGATTTCTTGGCTGGAACCTATGCTACAGTATTGAATAAAATGGCAAAAACAGATTGTTTCTTGTTTCCTGATCTTTGAGAGAAAGCTTTCAGTATTTCATTACTTACGTAAGATGTTAATTGTATGTTTTTCATAGATGTCCTGTATCATATTGAGGAGTTTGTCTTCATTCTTAGTCTGTTGAGTGTTTAAATCATGCAAGACTATTGGATATTTGTCAAATGCTTTTTCTGTGTCAGTTGAGATGTATGTTTTTTCCTCCTTTTGCAAATATGGTGTATTGCATTGATTGATTTTGTTTTTATGTTGAGCAACTTTTTCATTTCTGGAAAAAATACTAGTTGTCACATTGCATAATGTTTTAATTTCTTCTGATATGTTAGTATTTACTGAGGATTTTTCTGTTTGTGCTCACAAGGGATATTGGTGTATTATTTTCTTGTCTTATGTCTACCTTTGTTATCAGGGTAATACTGGCCTTACAGAAGAAATTGGGAAGGTTCCCTCCTCTGCTGTTTTTTCATGAGTTTGAAAAGTACTACTACTTTGTTCTTTAAAAGTTTGGTAGAATTCATCAGTAAAGCCTTCTGGCCCTGGAATTTATTTTCTTGAGACTTCTTAATTTTTCAAGGATAGTTTTGCTGGAATTACAATTGATTGACAGTTCTTTTTGTACTGTGAGTGTCTCATACTCTGCCATGTGACCTCTGTGATTTCTGATTGGGAATGTCTTCAAATGTCAACCAGGCAGTTGACAATTCTGCCTTCTTTTCTTGCGCAGACTCTGAAAGTCATTGGGAGAGGAGAGCTCAAGGCCTTTCTCTGGTCTTTGTTGTGTGTGTATGGCCTTCTGTATTCCCAGAAAGACAATAGATTTATTTTTTTGCCCCTTATCCATTGTCCCAAGAAGCAAAGATTAATGCAGTCATTTGCTTGTGTTTTCTACATATGCTCCTGGGTAGTTTTGTTTTTGTTTTTGTTTTTTAGTATTGGGAGAGTTCTGAATGAAAAGAGATAAAGTAAGCTTATTGAATTGATTCTTTAGGTAGCCACCAGACAGTTCAAAGCAAAAACCACAATTCCTTGTGAATAAGGTCTGTTTTTTCTTCTTTATCACTTGCTTATACTGGGAATTTGGGCTTCTTAAATAAATGCCACTGCTAGACTGAAGGGTAGGGGATTCAGCATGGGTAAGTAAAAACCACAAAACTCACTGATCTTACTGAGATTGAACTTCAGTTGTTTTTTTTTTTAAGAAGTGTTCTCTGTTTGCTGCAGACTTTTGGTTCATTTCCAGAGTTCTGAAAAAAGTTAGCTCTTAAGAGTTTTTGCCAGATTTTTATGGCTTTTGTGGAGAGATAGACTAGTGTACCATACTCTGCTATTTTTGCTAATGCCATTCCTCTTTAGGGAGTTTTTTTTTTTTTAAGATTTATTTTTATTTATTTGAGAGAGAGAGAGAGAGAGACAGGCAGAGGGAGAAGCAGGCTCCATGCAGGGAGCCTGATGCCATTACATGGGACCATATTATAATGCAATTATATATCTTTTTACCTACCCATATTTCATGATATCTTTTCAACAATGAGATTGTCTCAGGTTTAGGCTATTTTAAAACATTATGGCAAATATGTTAAAAGTTTATTACACATAGTGTAAGTATTATTGCAGATTCATGAAAATTCCTTTCAGATAGAGTCCTAGAGGATGAGTTTAGAAGCTGAGAGAGATTTTGGTTATCTAACAGGTTAAAAGAGTCCTATTTTTTTTTTTTTAAAGATTTTATTTATTTATTCATGATAGTCACACAGAGAGAGACAGAGAGGCAGAGACACAGGCAGAGGGAGAAGCAGGCTCCATGCACCGGGAGCCCGACGTGGGATTCGATCCCGGGTCTCCAGGATCGCGCCCCGGGCCAAAGGCAGGCGCCAAACCGCTGTGCCACCCAGGGATCCCGAGTCCTATGTTTTTAATTTGAATTTCCTCTTTTTGCTGGTGAAGCTTAGAATTTTTTCATGTTTATTTGGTCATGTCTGTTTTTATATTCTGTAAGATTCCTGTTAATGTTTTTAGACCATTTTTGAATTGGGATTTCTTCTTTTTCTTTAAAGAGTCAATAAAACTTTTTTCTAATGGAATGATTCATATACTTCAGGATTCAGCTTAAACACCTACATTTTCCTTTAGCCTTCTCCTAGGTGTATCCCATAGGAATGTCTGCATAGCATTGTTTTAGCATTTATTATGTTAAATTGTAGTTATTGGTTTAATTGTCCTACAAGTGGACTCTGAATTCTTTGGATGTATTGACAGTTTCAGTCTCTTCAGATTTTAGCAAGGAATCTTGTGTCTATTAAAACTTAAATGTTATTGATTTACAGAGTAGATTAGAAAGGGATTATTATACTTGGTTTGTTGTTGTTTATACTTGTTTTTTTAAGGATGAAAGTAAACCTTAGTAAAGTTAATGTAATTCTTTTTTCTAAAAGCATAATTAAGTGATTTATCCACAATTGAACCATAGATTTTTAAAATTTCATGTCCTGGGGATGCCTAGGTGGCTCAGTGGTTGAGTGTCTGCCTTTGGCTCAAGGTGTGATCCCGGGATCTGGGATCAAGTCCCACATCAGGCTCCCTGTGGGGAGCCTGCTTCTGTCTCTGCCTGTGTCTCTGCCTCTCTCTCTCTCTCTGTTGCTCATGAATAAATAAATAAAATCTTTAAAAAAAATTTCATATCCTTCATCCAGTACCTTATGTGAAAACTTTTGAAAGTAGAGTGAAAAATTAGAGATTTAAAAATAAAAATAAATTCAGGACATTGAAAACTATGGAATCAGGCTTAGATGAAATCTTAAGATCAATGGCTATATAAAGCCTATTCAGATATTTCTTATGTGTAGGATTGGTGGAAAACCAATGAATTAGTGAATTAGGTTATTATCAAACTGCAATACCAACATTGGCCTCTTTGCCATTGCCTGGACTTGCCCGCCCAGTTCTGCCTCATGAACTTTTCATAGACTGTTTATTTGCTTGAATCACTTTCTAGAAATACTCACCTACCTGTCTCTCACCTCTAGGTCAGCTCAACTTTTGCTTGGAATTAGATTTTTTTTTTTAATAAAATCTACACACTTTTTAAGAAAGATTTTATTTATTCACGAGAGACACAGAAAGAGAGGCAGAGACATAGGCAGAGGGAGAAGCAGGCTCCATGCAGGGAGCCTGATGTGGGACCTGATCCCAGGACCCCGGGATCATGACCTGAGCTGAAGGCAGATGCTAACTGACTGAGCCACCCAGGTGCCCAAGTTTTGTTTAATGTTATCTTAAAATGGCTAAGATACTTCCTAAGTATTTAGCCCTTCTTTCCCTGCTCCTGCCCCCACTCTAGGAACCAACAGTTTGTTCTCTGTATTTGGGAATCTACTTCTGCACTTTTGTTTAGTGATGTTAAGCATCTTATCAACTGCTTATTGATAATTTGTATATCTACTTTGGGGAAATATATATTCAAGTTCTTTGCTCATATATAAATTGGATTATTTTGTTTGTTTGGTTTTTTGTTTTTAGATTCCACATTTTTTGTGAAATTACATGGTATTTATCTCTGTCTGACTTCACTTGGCATTACACCTTGAAGTGCCATTCATGTTGTCACAAATGGCAAGATTACTTTTTTTAAATGGCCAAGTAGTAATCCACTGTGTGTTATATATATATACACACACACACACACACACACACACACACACACATATATATAAAATCATATCTTTATTCATCGATTGATGATCACTTCGGTTGCATATTTTGGCTATTGTAAATAATGGTAGAATGAACACGAGGGTGCATATATTTTTTCTAATTCGTGTTGTTGTATTCTTTGGATAGATACCCAGGAATGGAATTGCTGGATCTTATTGTAGTTCTGTTTTTAATTTTTTGAAGAAACTCCATAGTGTTTTCCATAGTGGTTGTACCACTTAACATTCCATCAACAGTAGAGGAGAGTTCTTTTTTTTTTTCCTTCCATATCCTTGCTAACACTTGTTCACTTATTATATATATGTATAAAATTTATTTATTTTAATAGTAGGTATAAGGTATATCATTGTGATTTTGCTTTGCATTTCCCTGATGATTGATGATGAGTGTCCTTTTAATATGTGTGTTGGCCATCTGTATGTCTCTTTGGAAAAATGTTTATTTATGTCCTCTGCTGATTTTTTAATTGTATCATTTATTTTTTTGGTACTGGGTTGTGTGCGTTCTTTATATATTTTGGATTCTGACCCTTTTATGGATCTGTCCTTTGCAAATATTTTCTCTCATTCATTGGTTGATGGTTTCCTTTGCTGTGCAACAGCCTTTTATGTTAATTTAGTCCTAATAGTTTATTTTTGCTTTTGTTTCCTGGCCAGAGGATACGTATCTAGGAAAATGTTTCTATGGCCAGTGTCAAAGAAGTTACATCTGTGTTGTCTCTCTCTTTTTTTTTTTTCCTTAGAGAAAGCAAGAGAGCCTGTGTTCACCCATGATCCAAGGTGGGAGTGGTGGGAAGGGCAGAGGGAGAGGATAGAGAGAGAACCTAAGCAGGCTCTATGCCCAGCTCCACATAGGGCTTGATCTTATGGCCTGAGCTGAAATTAAGCATCAGTGCTAACCAACTGAGCCACTCAGGCACCCCTTACATATATTTTCCTGTTTGGTTTTTATGGTTTCAGGTCTCACATTTAGATCTTTAACCCATTTTGAATTTTTTTTTGGTATGGTGTAACCAGGTGGTTCAGTCTTACTCTTTTTCATGTAGCTGTCCAATTTTGCCAACAACATTTATTGAAAAGACCACCTTTTTTCCATTGGATTTTCTTTCCTGCTTTATTGAAGATTGACCATTAGTTGTGGTTTCATTTCTGGGTTTTCTACTCTGTTCCATTGATCTGTGTGTCTATTTTTGTGTTAGTACTATACTGTTTTGATTACTGTAACTTTGTAGTATAAAGTCAGGGAATGTACTATCTATACCTTTGTTCTTTTTTTCTCAACAATGCTTGTCGTTTGGTTTTTAGTGGTTCCATATAAATTTTAGGATTATTAATTTTAAGTCTGTGAAAAATACCATTGGTATTTTAATAGGGATTGCACTGAATATGTAGACTGCTTTGGGTGGTATAGACTTTTTTTTTAAGATTTTATTTATTTATTCATGAGAGACACAGAAAGAGAGAGGCAGAGACATAGGCAGAGAGAGAAGCAGGCTCCATGCAGGGAGCCGGATGTGGCACTCTATCGTGGGACTCTAGAATCACACCCTAGGCTGATCAGGCGCTCAACTGCTGAGTCACTTAGGGGTCCTAGTATGGATTTTTTAACAATATTAATCCTTCAAAGGTACAACAGTATGTAATTTATGTATGCTAACAGTGTATATTAACAAAATTCTTCCATTGGCATGGCACATATATTTCTATTAATTTCTGTCATTTTTTATTTCTTTCATCAGTATCTTAGGGTTTTTAGAGTATAGTTTTTACTTCTTTGGTTAAATTTATTCTTAGGTATTATTTTTGATGCAGTTTCTCTTTCTGTTCATTATTAGTTTACAGAAATGCAACAGATTTCCAGTGTATTAATTTTGTAATCTGCAGCTTTAGTCAATTTATTTTATTTTATTTTATTTATTATTTTAAAGATTTTTAAAATTTATTTATTCATAGAGACAGAGAGAGAGAGAGAGAGTTTGAGGAAGGCAGAGACACAGGCAGAAGGAGAAGCAGGCTCCACGCAGGGAGCCTGACATGGGACTCGATCCCGGGTCTCTAGGATCACAACCCGGGCTGCAGGCGGCGCTAAACCACTGTGCCACCGGGGCTGCCCTCAATTCATTTATTTAAAAAATTTTTGTGATGCATTTGTCAGGATTTTCTATATTATAGTATCATATCATCTGCAAATAGTGACAGTTTTACTTCTAACATACCAAAAAAATTTGTACCCTTGTCTTGTTCTGATCTTAGAAGAAAAGCTGTTAACTTCTCACCATTGTGGTGAAGTTAGCTGTGGGATTGTCATATATGTGGGCTTTGTTATGTAAAAGTGTTTCCTATATATCCACTTTTTTCAGTGTTTTTACCATAAATGGATGTTGAATTTTGTTACCTTTTTCTGCATATATTGAGTTGATCATGTGATTTTTATCCTTAACTTTATTAATATGGTGTATCATGTTGGTTGATTTGTTGGTTTTCAACCATCTTGGCATCCCTGGAGAGAATCCTATTTGGTCATGGTATATGATCCTTTTAATGTATTGTTGAATTTGGTTTGCTTATATTCTTTTGAAGACTTCTGCATCATGGTTATTAGGTCTATTGATAAGAAAGTTTTCTTTTTTGTAGTGTCTTTGGTTTTGGTATCTGGGTAATAATGCTGGTTGTAAAATGAGTTTCAATTTGTTTCTTTGTTTTGACCTGTTTTTGTACTCCCTGCCTGCCTTTAAGATTGTTTTCTCTCTAAGGGCACCTGGGTGAATCTAGAGTTAACCTGTTAAGTGGCTGACTCTTGGTCATGATCTTGGAGTCCTGGGATTGAGCCATGCGTCAGGCTCTGCACTCTGTGGAGAATGAAGATTTTCTCTCTTCCTCTTCCTCTATTCCTTCCCCTGCTTGTGCTGGCTTGCTCACTCTCTTTCTCTGAAATCAATCAATCAATCTTTAAAAAAAGATTGTTTTCTCTTTAACATTGGTTTTCAGCAATTTGATTATAATGTGTCTGGTATGAGTTTTAAGTCTTTCATGCTTGGGGTTGGTTGAATTACTAAGATTTTTTGGTTTATTGTTTAAATTCAGAAAATATTGACCATTATTGCCTTAAATATTTTTCTGTTTCACTTCTCTCAATTATCTCCTCTACTTTGGGACTCCCAATTATACCTGTTTGAGGTTTCCTGACATTGTCCCAAAGCTCATTAAAGGTCTTTGCAATTGTTTGAGTCCTTTTTCTTCTTTGATCCTCAATTTCCTGGAACCTTCTGAAGAGAACTATGAAATGCATTTCAAAATTGTCAGGGAAATAAGAGGGGAGAAAGCATTTATTCCTACATTTTCAGGCTCTCCATACATGAATACAAAATAATGCCAATTGGAGTCTCTTACCATCCAATTGTCTTAAGCAATACCTGTGAAAATCTGTATTAATTGGTCTTCATAGCAGTGGCTGGAATAAGAGGATTGATTGGGTTCTGAGGTTTTATTTTTTTTTTTTTAATTTTTTTTTTTATTTTTATTTTTTTGGGGTTCTGAGGTTTTATATAAGAGATGCTCAATACTCTGTGGATATTGTTGGCAGAATGATAAAGGGTAGAGGTTTATAGGGTTGTGAAGAGAGTAGGATGACAGTCTATAGTAGTATTCCAGTTTTTTTCTTTCTCTTAGTTTTTCTTTTTTCCACTTTATCTTGCATATTTCATTAACTATCATCTTGTTCACAGACATATTATTTTCTTATTTTGAAGCTTTGCTATTTGGAAAATTTAATTATATAAGGTACTTCATTCAAAAAAAGAAACAGACAAATAAGGAATCAGTGAATTTGATATTCCAGGGCAGAAATTAAAAAAAAATTTTCTGTTACTGGCAAGTAGGAACCTGGATATAATGTAAATATTTCATAAATAGTTGGTGAGGAAGTATAGGATAGAGGGCTCTGGATTAGAATCCCTGGATTTAAATTTTTATATTTTTACATAATAGTTCTATGATATTTGATTCAGTGAGTTAATAGATAACAAGACATTTAGAACAATGCAGAATTGGCAGTAAATTTTCTTGTTAACTAGTATTGTTTTGATTATTCTTTCTGAAGATTGTCTAGATTGAAAGACTATGATTGAACAGAGTGTGTGTGTGTGTGTATATATATATAAAATCAATGTATGGACATTATTTTATTTTGTATCTTTTTTTTTATTTTGTATTTTTGTATTGTAAGGTTTTTTCAATTGTGAAATTTAATGTGGAATTGCATATGCATTTGATTTAATTTAAATATTTTGAATGTCTACTATATTGTTATTCTTTCTTTTTTCTTATGCAGGACTGAAAGATCTCAGATTGCTATAACTGAAGGTATATTTGAACTTCCAAATCTTACAATTCAAGCTACAAGGGCACAGACACTTCTACTTCAAGCAATATATCAAAGTTGGTGTCATATCGGAAATCTTAACTCTTTATCAGTGAATGAAGCTTTGATGAATGAAATTTTCCAAACTACAGGTAAGAGAACAATCTTACTGGCAAAAATATGGAAAATTCTTATTAGAGGTTACTAATATTTTATTATTTAAATCCTTAAGTATAGCCTGCTGAACTTAAATTGTATACTATATATCTGTACAAATGGATATTTACAACTCCTGTGTAAAATTCAGGATATGCGAGGTAAGCCATTAAGGTTTATTCTCTGCCATCAATTTCTGGATGTATTTTATAGTTTCAGGAAGTTTCCTCTCCCTCCCTCCCTCTCTCCCTCTCTCTGTCTTATTTATTTATTTATTTATTTATTTATTTATTTATTTATTTATTTATTTATTTTACCAACTTCTTGCACAATTAACCCTTTGACCTTACATGGATAACTTCTGAGGGTATAAATGTAATATGTATGCTTGAAATGATAGCCACATCAGGTATAAGTACAGTATGTTTGAGTATGCTGGAAAATTAGAATAAAATTATTCATCATAATATTTTAATACTTGGTAAGCAAATTATCCTTTTTGTGTGAAAAAAATTAGTATTACATGTATTTTGAATAAATGAGTTAACTACTAAAAGTAAAAAGTCTTTGATGCCAATATAGGAGATGTTATCTTTATCCTGTCACTTACTTTGCAGGTGAACAAGAAAAACTTAAAGAAGGCTTACTTTTTTTTAGTTGCCTCAGTTTAAAATAATCATCTGACTTCTGTCGGTAGTACAAAAGAGCTTTTAAAGAGGATATATTTTTATTAAATAAAATCATTCTTATAAATAATAGCCTATGAATTTCTACTTCATTTCCCTATGAAAATAAGACACTGGCTTTTCTGTTGTTCTTATATGGTGCTTTTGAAGACTTTAAGACCTTACTATGGGAGAATATATTATACATTCTAAAAAAAAAAAAGCATTTTAATTAGAGCCCTTTTATGACATACCTAATGACTAAGGTAAAATTTCTTTCTTTCTTTCTTTCTTTCTTTCTTTCTTTCTTTCTTTCTTTCTTTCTTTCTTTCTTTCTTTCTTCTTCTTTCTTTCTTTCTTTCTTTCTTTCTTTCTTTCTTTCTTCTTCTTTCTTTCTTTCTTTCTTTCTTTCTTTCTTTCTTTCTTTCTTTCTTTCTTTTTTTTTTTTGTAAAATTTTATATAGTTCTCCATTGTCAGGTTCTAGGATTTTATAAAGAATGACAAAGCAAATGTTTCATTAGCCTAGAAGTTGTTAACTTGGAGCTTATGAAAGGCCTTTAAATTCTTTGAGTCTTCCATAATAGAATGCAAATTTTGGTGTGTGTATATGAACACATAACCCTCCTTCCACACATATATACATATTATAATCTCTTTTTAAATTGATTTTTTAATTAAATGTAGTGAATCTATCCCTCAGGCAGTCATTTGACTTAAATCTATTTTTTTTTATATTAACATAATTACAACCAACTTCCTTTTGTTTGGCATTTGTCTGTGCTTCCTCTTGCATTCTTTTACTTAAAACTTGTCTGTTTTTATGGTTTAGGTATATGTTTAGGGCATATAGCTAGATATTTTAAATGAAATTTTATAGTCTGTATTTTAGCTAGCAAATTTAATCCATTGAGGTTGATGTAATTGTTTTGTGACTTTGTTTCTATCATTTTACTGTTTGTTTCTTTCTGTACTTTTTAAACTATGCTTTGTAAAAAAAAAATCGATGTTTTTTCTTTTCTGCTTGTTTGGTATTTGTATGTTGCTACTAAATTAGCTTAAAGGATAACGGCTGTTTGGGAAAAACTTGGTAGTCATTATTTTTAAAAAGTTAAATGTCAAGGGATGCCTGGGTGGCTCACTCAGTTAAGTGTGTGACTCTTGGTTTTGGCTGAGGTCATGATCTTGGGGTTGTGAGATTGATCTGCATTTTGCTGGCCTCCATGCTCAGGGCAGAAAGAGCGCGCCTGGGTGGCTCAGTGGTTGAGGGCTCTAATTCTTTTCCACATTCATGCCTTTGCCCGTGTTTACTTCATTCCCCTATGCCAGAAACATACCTGTCTTTTTTTCTTTTAAATATTAATTTATTTTTATTATACAGTTCACTTTTGTTTCTATTTTTATTTTAATTCCAGTGTTGCTAACATACAGTGTCATTTTGGTTTTAGATGTACCATATGGTGATTCAGCGGTTTTATGCATTATTCGGTGCTCATCATAAGTGTACTCCTTAATCCCGGTCATCTATTTCACGCATTCCCATCATCTCCCCTCTGGTAACCATCAGTTTGTTCTCTGTAGTTAAGAGTTTGTTTCTTGGTTTCTCTCTCTCTCTCTCTTCTCTCTCTCTTTTTTTCCTTTACTCCTGTGTCTTGCTCTTAAATTCCACATATGAGTGAAATCATATGGTATTTGTTTTTCTCTGACTTATTTCACTTAGCATTATGCTCTCTACTGCTATCCATGTTGTTGCAAATAGCAAGATTTCATTCTTTTTTAAGGCTAATACTTCTTTCTATCTGTCTAGCTAGCTATCCATATACACACCACATCATCTTTATCCATTCATCTATTGGTGGACATTTGGTCTGCCTCCATAGTTTGGCTATTGTAAATAATCTGCAGTAAACATAGGGATGCATGTATCCATTTGAATTAGTGTTTTTTGTACTCTTTGGGTAAATACGTATCAGTGGGATCGCAAGATTGAAGGGTAGTTCTATTTTTAACTTTTTGAGTAACCTCCATATTATTTTCCAGAGTACACCAGTTTACAGTCAATGCAAGAGGGTTTCCTTTTGCCCACATTCTCATGAACACCTTTTGTTTCATGAGTTGTTGATTTTAGTCATCCTGACAAGTGTGAGGTGCTACCTCTCATAATTTTAATTTCCCTGATGATAAGTGATGTTGAGCATCTTTTCATGAGTCTGTTGACCATCAGGATGTCTTTTTTGGAAAAATGTCTATTCATATTTTCTGCCCATTTTTTAGTTGGGTTATTTTTTTGAGTGTTGATTTGTATACGTTCTTTACTTTGAATACTAACCCTTTATCAGATAGGTCATTTGCAAATATATTCTCTCATTATGTAGGTTGCCTTTTAGTGTTGTTGATTGTTTCCTTCACTGTGCTGAAGATTTTTATTTTGATGAAGTCCCAAAAAATTATCTTTGCTTTTGTTTCCCTTGCTTCAGGAGATATATCTAGAAAGAAGTTGCTCTGGCTGATGTCAGAGAGATTACTGCCCGTGTTCTCTTCTTGGATTTTTGTGGTTTCAGATCTCACAGGTCTTTCATCCATTTTGAATTTATCTTTGTGTATGGTGTAAGAAAGTGGTCCAGTTTCATTCTTCTGCATGTTCCTGCACAGTTTTCCCAACATCATTTGTTGAAGATACTGTCTTTATTCCATTGGATATTTTTTCCTGTCCTTTTGAAGATTAATTGACTGTATAGTTGTGGGTTCATTTCTAGGTTTCCTGTTCTGTTCCATTGATGTATATGGCTATTCTGTATTGATTACTACAGCTTTGTAATATAACTTGATGTCTGAAATTACAATACTTCTCTTTTGTTTTTCTTTTGCAAAATTGCTTTGGCTATTAAGGTCTTTGGTGGTTCTGTACAAATCTTAGTATGGTTCTAGTTCTGTGAAAAATACTGTAATCCCTATCAAAATTTTAGATTTCAAAATTTTTGATAGGGATTACATTAAATTTGTAGATTGCTTCAGTTAGTATAGACATTTTAACAATATTTAACAATTGTTAAATATTTTAACAATATTTGTTCTTCCAACCCATGAACATGGAATGTCTTTCCATTCTTTGTGTCGTCTTCAATTTTTTTATTAGTGTTTTCTAGTTTTCAGAGTCTAGATCTTTCACGTCTTGAAGTTTATTCCTAGATAATTTATTGTTTTTGGTGCAATTATAAATGGTATTATTTCCTTACCTTTCTGCTGCTTTATTATTAGTATATAGGAATGCAATAGATTTCTGTACAATGATTATGTATCCTGAGACTTTACTGAATTCATTTATGAATTTTATTTTTTTTTCTGGTGGAGTCCTTAGGGTTTTCTATGTATTGTATTAATGTCACCTGCAAATAGAATTTTACTTCATCCTTACCAATTTAGATGCCTTTAATTTCTTTATGTTGTCTAATTGCTGTGTCTAGTTGAATAAAAGTGATGAGAATGCCCTTGCCCCTGCCCCCCAGTACCTCCTCCTTTCAGTTTAGTGTTTATTAGTGGGTTGGGCTAGAGGAATCAGCTGCTGTGCTGGTTGACTTTTTTTTTTTTTTTTTTAAACCCTTTTCCTTATTTGCCTTTTACTCCTCCTCTTAATCTAAAAGCTCTGTTCAATGCAACTGGAAATCTTTATCCTTCTCTCTCCCCCTCTCCTGATATATTGAGGCTACGGGGTAGGAGAAAAGTGCACAACCCACCATCTCCTTCCCTTCCCCTATGCATTAAAATCCCTTATTTACCCTCTCCCCATTTCTTCCCACTCCTTTTCTGGCAAAAAGGAGCCTTTTCCCCTCTTTGACTCTAAGAACATACTGCACAGGGGAAATTGTCCCCATCTGGACCTGGCTCTACTCTTGGTTTTTCTTGTCCTCTTCTGCTCTTTTCCTGGTGCTCTTTTTCTTGGTGGGGTGTGGGTAATAGAACAGCCATGGGCTTTTGGGGACCTTTAACTATTTTTTTTTCTTTTTTGTTTATAAAAACACTAAACATTCAATTCCAGAGAACCAAAAATCCCACCTCCCCACTGAATACTACTAAGGGGCATGTCTTCTGCTCCATACCTTTCCTGTTTTTTCTTTCTCTCTTGTTAATGCTTTTAAAAACAAATGAGTTTTTTATATAAATAAAGTTTTAAAAGTGTGTAAAAAAAAAAAAAGGTTTTATTCCTGACCTTAGGAGAAAACCTCTCAGGTTTTTCCCAATTGAGTATGATGTTGACTGTGGCTTTTTTTTTTTTTTTTTAAATATATATAAGATCTTTATTATGTTGTGGTATCTTCCCTTTAGATTTCTTTTGTTGAGGGTTTTTTAACATGAATGGATGTGGGAGTTTGTCAAATGCCTTTTCTCTATCGAAATGGTCTTCTTTTTTTAAGATTTTATTTATTTGAGAGAGAATGTGCAGTAACGGGGGGAGGGAGACCAGGGGTGAGGATGGACAGAAGGAAAGAAAGAAGCATACTCCCTGCTGAGCAGGGAGCCTGATGTGGGGCTGGATCCCAGGACTTTGAAATCATGACCTGAGCCTAAGGCAGACATTTAACTGACTGAGCCACCTGGGTGTCCTGATGATAATGGTTTTTATTTTTTCTCATACTGATTTGAAGTATCATGTTGATTGTTTCACAAATATGGAATCACTCTTGTATCCTGGGAATACATTCTGCTTGGTCATGGTATATGATTTTTTAAAATGTATTGTTGGATTTGATTTTCTAATATTTTGTTGAGTTTTTAAAATCTATATTCATGAGGGATATTGGCCTATAGTTTTTTTTTCTTTGTAGTTCTTTTTTTTTGTGGTGTTTACCTTGGTTTCCCACCTCATTTTCATTCCTTCTGTCAAAGCTTCTTAAAGATTTATTTTTTAAAAAATTTATTTGAGAGAGAGAGTATGAGTTGGCAGTGGGGAAGGGAGAGAGAGAGAAGCACTCTTTGCTGAGCAGAGAGCCTGACATGAGGCCTGATCCTAGGACCCTGAAACCATGACCTGAGCTGAAGGCAGATGCCCAACCACTGAGCCACCCAGGCACCCCAAATCTTCTTAAAAAGAGTTTTATTGAGTTATAACTCACATACCATGTTGTTAATTCACTCTTTTCAGGTACATAGTACTTACCTTGTAGTATGATTCAGAGTTCTGTTTCCATTACTGATACTAATTTTAGAATAATTTCATTACCCCCAAAAGAAGTTCCAGATTGTTTAGCTGTCACTCTCCAAGCCAAAAGTCCATCTAACAATCACTAATCTGCTTTTGGTCTGTATGGATGTGTCAGTTCTGGACATTTCATATAAATTACCATATGAAATATAGTACTTTGTGATTGAATTCTTTCACTTAGCATGTTGTTTTTGAAGTTTACTCATATTGTAGCATGTATATCATTTCTATTCATTGTTGAGTAATATTCCTTTGTATCTGTATACCATCTTTTGTTTATCCATTCATCAGTTGGTTGACCTTTGAGTGGTTTCTACTTTTGACTGTTCTGAATAATGCCATGAGCAGTCATGTATGAGTTTTTGTGTAGACATAGGCTTTCATTTCTCTTGTAGAATTGTTGGCTCATAGGGTAAGTCTGTAGTTAACCTTTTGAGGAACTACTAGATTATTTTCCAAAGCAGCTGCACCATTGTATATTCCCACCTGCAGTATATGAATGTTCCAGTTTTCCACATTCTCCTTATACTGTTATTACCTATCATTTTGGTTCTAGTTATCTTAGAGCATATGAAGTAGTACTGCCTCATTGTGATTTTGATATGCATCTTTATTATGGCTAATGATGATGAGCATCTTTTCATGTATTGGCTATTTATGTATTCTCCATGGAGAATGTCTATTTAAGTCCTTTGTTTATTTTTTATTTGGCCTGTTTATCTTTTTGTTTTAAGCCATGAGAATCTTTATGTATTTTAGATACAAGCCCCTTATCAGTTCTATGGTTTGGAAATGTTTTCTGCAATTCTATGGGTTGTCTTTCCACTTTTCTGAGGGTGACTTGTCTAATTTTCCCTTTATTGTAGCTTTAGGTATAATCTTTACATTGGATTTTGTTATCATTTAGAATGCCTTGTTTCTTTGTTACAGGTCCATTTTCTTTTACTTTTTGTTGTTTTAATTATTTCAAACTTTGCTACATCACAGAATCCTTCCTGCTATTATTATTCTGCTTGATTCTAAGACCAAGTCAGTGATGCTGACTTTCTAGATTAAATTTTTCCTTTCTCATTTTGTTTTCTCCATGTCTATTCTGCAACATATTCTTCTTACAAGTAAGAAATTTCTGTGTGTTATCTCTACTATCATCAAAACAACATTGTTAGGATGCCTGGGTGGCTCAGCAGTTAAGCGTCTGCCTTCAGCTCAGAGCGTGATCCCAGAGCTGAAGGCAGATCTGGATATTGAGTCCCACATTGGGCTCCCTGAATGGAGCCTGCTTCTCCCTCTGCCTCTGTCTCTGCCTCTCTCTCTCTGTGTCTCATGAATAAATAAATAAAATCTTAGAAAACAAAACAACATTGTCATATCTGAACTGAACTGTTACTGATTTTTGTCATTTTTAGAAAGATTTATCTGTAATTGAGATTCTACTTTACCATTTCATTTAAATGCAGATTGTGACTTATTAGTTAGATTTGAAATTAACTGTTGGTTACTACTAAGAGTTGATAAGAATATAATCAAATAGAATGCATATACCATAGTAAAAGTATTATGGTTATTATATATATATATATTTTTTAATTATTTATTTATTTATGATAGTCACAGAGAGAGAGAGAGAGAGGCAAAGACACAGGCAGAGGGAGAAGCAGGCTCCACGCACCGGAACCTGACGTGGGATTCGATCCCGGGTCTCCAGGATCGCGCCCTGGGCCAAAGGCAGGCGCCAAACCGCTGCGCCACCCAGGGTTCCCTGCTTATTATATTTATAAACATGAAAGATGTACATTGTTAGTGCCCTACCTACCTTTTCATTGGTGAGAATAGGAATTAAATTTCTGTTCAATTGCCTCTTGAAATTTTGAGTTTGGGAAACTGAGGACCTGAGAAATGCTTGAATAACAAAAAGAAAATTTAGTATTTTTCCAAAGAGAGAGAGTTCAAAGAATTTGATAATAATTAATGACATGCTTTTCAAATTCCAGAATTCCTTGCCTAGAAGATACAGTATTGATATTTATGTCTTTTTGGAAAATGTGCTAGGGGATGGCACTGTGTTACTGGCATAATGTACCTAATGGAGTGTAGGACATTTCTGGAAAATTTTAAAGATGAATAATGTTTATTTTGAAATCATGATAGCTAAGATAGTATGGTTATTGATTCCCTAATTATAATAAACATAAAGCTCTTAGTGAAGAGTGGCCAATGAAAAGTAGCAAAATAATTTATCACTCAAAGGAAATAAATTAATTTGGTAGTTAAGTTTTATATGTTCCTATTTATGCTGCCTTTTTAAATAGAATACTAAGGACAGAAACATAATGTTATTCTTGCTTTACAAGTACCGAATTATTTCACATTTTATTAACTTGATTAATTTTATAAAAATACCTATTTAATACCATATTTTTCCTTTTAATAACTGAAGCTGTTAAATAGGTTTGTGTGTATAAAATCAAATAATGTTGTGTTGAATTTCATTGCTCTTAAAACAGAATATGCCACAACTTTGTGCCTTAGTTATCTCATTCTAAATGTTGGATAATAATGATGCTTCAGAAATATGCAATATCAAATTTAATTTCAAGCATCAAATCTACAAAATGCCTTTCGGTAGAAAATATGTTTTCTTTAACAAACTCAGTATTATAGTATGCCACAGCAATGGGATGATTTTAGTTTGTTGAATCAGTTATTTCTGTTTTGTGATGGATTTAAGAGTTGTTAAGAGAATATGTGAATATTGAATAAAAAGACATGTTCTATAAAGCTACAATAACTTTTTCTCATCTCTTTCAAAAATTAGAATAAAATTAGAAGATATTAAAATAAGTAATACAAAGCTCTGTGCTCATGCTTCTTAAAAACAATTTTACGCATCTAATATTAGTAATCTGTATATTATATATAGATATTGGTGTAGTTTAAGTCTTACTGTATGTCAGATGATAAGAATATTTTTTTTGTTTAGTTGAAATTTAGGAGAGAGCACTAAATTGTAGTGTGGAAATCCTGTCAGTAACTAAGTATATGTCTGAAGGAAAGTCCGTTGTTTCATTGAGTTTTGCTTAACTTTCTCATCTATAAAATGATGATAATATCTTATCTACTCCTAGATTCTTGTGAGTACAAAATACTGTTTGTGGAGTTGATTTGTTTTTCTTTTCCTGGATATAGAATCCTGCTAAAATCATACATATGGGGATACTACCTATGGACGTTGTTCTAGGGTATCAGGTTCTTGGAGACTGTGATAAACATTGTCAGAATTGGGATTGATCCAGTGTTTTAGCTTAGAAGATAAATGGCAAAGGTAAATTCAAAGAGTAAGGCAAAAGAGTAAGGTAGGTTAATGAACAGTGAACTTGATGACTGAAAAATAAAATTCAAGGTATCGGTTAGATGTCTTTGTTTGGACTTACTAAGAAACTGTGCATTGTGCCCCTTTAAATAGCAATTTACAAGAGGCCACACCTAGTTCAGAGAAACCTATGATGAGCCATATATTCTCTCTTCTAGGGACTCCAAAAGGGAGTAGAATAATAAATTTATAAATAGGTGTTGCAACATGGTGGGATAATAGAAATTTGAAACCTTATCCTTTTTTCTACTTCTTCTTGCTTTATAGCTGTCTACTAATAATTTTTCCCCTAGTGAGCTGCATGCCATTGGGACTGGATACCATAACACTTACTTGAATTGTCTGAATTTGCTTACCTTTTTTAGGTTGATATCTCTTATGCATTAATTTCCCTGGCTTCTTACCAGTAATATTGATGTTGGCACATTATATGTCCTGTGTTACACATGTGAAAATTTATGCTTAGGACAATGTAGTGTTTTTCTTAAATATCATCCTACAGATAATCACTAATTAATTTGGGTAAGCTTAAGACCTTTCTGTTACTATAATTTCTGCTATATCAAACTCTATCTCTAGTAAATGAGACCAGAAAGATGGTAAGATAATTAGTTTGCTACTACATCAGCAATTATGTAATAAAAAAATAGCAAATATTAGAAGTCTAACTAAGGTAATAAATCATTAATAATAAAACAGAGCTGATCATGTTTGAACTAAATATATATTAATTGGGATGATTGAATTACATATTTTTGTTCATGTTTCTGATGGTACTCAAATCATTGAAATTCTAACCTTTGTCATTCTCCAGAAGATAAAATAGGCCAACATGGCCATTTTTTGTTCAGGAAGACAAGGACTTGCTACCACTTTCTCCTTATTTAGGTAGTTCATTGTTTTGTTCACAATGTAGTTCCATTAATTTGGTATTTATAGGAAAATTGCTTTCAGACTTTAAAATCTGTGCTGAAAGTGATCAAATGGACATTTGAATCCCTCATTCAAGTGATGTCTTAATGTTGAAATAAAAATCTACTTTCCAGAATGTAACTGTAAAAGTATTTTATGCAAGATTTCATGTGGGATACCTTAATGGTTGAATAATAAATTTTACCTCATAAAAATGAAATTCAATAATACAGTAGCTTTCTCAGCTCAGTAGCATCTGGTCTATTCTCATGAGAGCCAATATTTTCCAACTCATTAGGATCATGTCGTTCTGTATGTCGTCAACATTGACTTAGCCAAGCTACCTTTACTTACATAACCGCCAAACTATTAAATAGGTCTCTTGTGGAGTGAAGTCAAATATTCCTCTTACTTTACTTCTGCCTTAGAAGAGGGGAAGAAAATGTACATACTGTAACATTTAAACATCTGGTCTAAAACCACATCAGTTCAGTATAACTCCGAGGAAAGTTATGGATATGGTATTCTTCCCAGGTGTGCATATAAAAAGGGTTTTGGAGTTGTTGAATAATTCTTTAACCATTTAGGAAAAAGACTGTGGTATAGTGATGTACTTTTTCTGTTCCTCTGTTTGCAAACTGCTTATTTTCCCACATCTACAAAACACCTCCAACATGTTCAGAAATACTTTTGAGCTGTCACAAAAATGTTCTTTCCAATAAGGTAATGACTACAAATTTATCTTTGTCTTAAAAATAAAAATGTCTTGAATTAGATTTGCATTAAGAGATACCAGTAAGGCTTTTTGATATTTAAGTTGGGGTAAAAAGACTTCACAGTTGTGAATTTTAAGGGTTTTAAAGTGCCTGTATATGAATTTTGTGTTAACATGAATGTTGAATTTAAAGATTTCATTTCACTAGAACTCATGGTCAGGTATTAAAAGTTACAGTGTATGTGATAATTATTAAGAAATGAAGAACCACATAATTATTCATTTTTCTGTGAGTACACTTTAAAATTAAGAATGTACTAATATTTTCTGCATATGAGCACAATCCTGAGTATTAAATGAGATGGGCTAGTTTTGTGTTTAAGTGAATAGAGAGGAGAGCAGATGAATGTTCTTCCAGAATCCTATTTACTTAGCCTCACTTGTATGTATATGTTCTGGGAATCAGCATTCCCTATCTTATGACTAATTTTCCAGAACAGAGTAGCTCCTTTTACACTATAAGTTTTCTGTGCCTCATGTCTAATCCTATCATAGAAATCTTTTATTGACCCTAGTATTCTGAGATTCCCCTTTCATTGAGCTATGTTCTATTGGGGTATAGCACTGTACATTATTCTTAATGTTGGCCACCACTGGATTTCACTGGATCAGAACTCAAAATGTTTTTGCAGGGTTTGTGTGTACACACATTATACATTTACTTTAGTGACTTTATGTCAAGAGTATTCCTGAAATAGTGTTAGAAAGCTGAATGCCTGGAAATTGAATGATAAACTTCCATGTTATAAGAACTTAAAAAAATAAAAATACTTGCTTGCCTTATTGCTTTGGTATTCTTTGGACTACAAAATTAAGGGTATATGTGAGAACTATCTCAGATGACCAGTGACTAAGGAATAGGAGATGGTACCTGGTTGTAGGAGCCTACCAGCCAGACATTTTTTATTTTCTACAAGCTCATTGATTATTTTACTCTCAGCCTTGTTGTTTTGGTTGTGAGGTGGGGCAGTCACTGCTACAGAGGGAATTAGATGACCATCTTTAGTAAGCAGATGCAAAAAGGACTTGACTTTGCATGTAAAGTTAATTTTAGAGATATCCTTATATAATGGGCAAGAGTTCACTACTTAGTATTTATCCAAAGGATACACAAAATAGTGATTTGAAGGGGCATATACATTCCAGTGTTTATAGCAGCATTATCCACAATAATCAAAACATAGAATTCAAATGTCCATCAACTGATGAATGGATAGAGAAGATGTGGTGTATATATACAATGGAATATTACTCAGTCATCAACAAGGATGAAATCTTGCCATTTGCAATGATGTGGAAGGAACTAGAGAGTATTATGCTAAGGGAAATAAGTCAAGAAAGACAAATACCATATGATATCACTCATATATGGAAGTTAAGAAACAAAACAAATGAACATAGGAAAAGAGAAGGAAAAATAAAAACAAGGAGGCAAACCATAAGAAGCTCTACTATAGGGACAAATTGAGGATTGTTAGAGGGAAGATGGATGCAGGAAGGGATAATCAAGTGATGAGTATTAAGGAGAGCACTTCATGTAATGAGCACTGGGTGTTATATTGCAATTAATCACCAAATTCTACCCTTGAAACTAATATTACACACATGTGAACTAAACTGAATTTAACTAAAACCTGAAAAAAAAAGGTTGTATGAAACCATGGTACTTTTCTCTTAATAAGCAAGTATAGTGATATTTCCTCCTTATTTAGTTTCAGTTTCATTGAGATATAGTGGATTTATAGCACTATATAAATTTAATGTGTACAGCATAATGACTTAACTTGTACTGTGAAATGATTACCTCATTAAGTTTGGCTAGCATCTGTCACCTCATATAGAGACATACACATTTTTTTTCCCTTGTGATAAGTGCTTTTAGGATCTACTCTCAGCAACTTTAAAATGTACCATACAGCATTACTTATAGTCATCATGTTGTATGTTACAACTGGAAGTTTGTACCTTTTGACTGTACTACTGGTTACCCTGCATCCAATCCTCTACCTCTGATAACCACAGATCTGTTTTCTTTTTCTATAAATTTTTCAGATACCACATATAAATGATATGAAACAGTATTTGTCTTTTTCTGACTTCTTTCATTTAGGATAATGACCTCAGGGTTCATCCATGTTGTAAATGTCAGGATTTCCCTTTTTTATGACTCAGTAAAAAATGTGTACATACACAACATTTTCTTTATACTTGATCTGTTGTTGAATACATTTAGGTTGTTCTCATGTCTTGGCTATTGTTAATAATGCTGAGTGAACATGGGAGTACAGATATCTCTTTGACATGGTGATTTCTTTTCCTTTGAATATATACTCAGAATCTCTAGATCATATGGTAGTTCTATTTTTAATTTTTTTGGAGGAATCTATAATTACTGCTTTCCATAGTGGCTGCACTAATTTATAATCCCACCAGAGGTGACAAGGGTTCCCTTTTCTCCACATCCTTGCCAGCATTTATCAACTCTTTTGATACATGAAAACCATTCTAACAAGTGTGAGATGATACTTTTGCTGTTTTGATTTGCATTTCCCTAATGATTAGTGAATTTGGCACCATTTCAATGTACTTGTTGGCCATTTGAATGTGTCTGTTTTGGAAAAATGGTTATTCAAGTCTTTTGCCCTTTTTTAAATTGGATTATTCATTTATCTCCTATTACGTTGTAAGAGTTGTTCCTTATATATTTTTATTAACATTTGATGATGAGATAAACCAGACAAGCGATTTGCAATATTTCTTCCCATTCTATAGGTTACCTTTTCATTTTGTTGATCATTTCCTTTGCTGTGAAGAAGATTGATATAGTTCTACTTGTTTATTTTTGATTTTGTTGCTTGTGTCCTATCCAAAAAATTGTTGCCAAGACTTATGTCAAGGAGCTTTTTATCTTGTATGTTTTCTTCTAGGAGTTTTATGGTTTCAGGTCTTAAATTTAAGTCTTTAATCTATTTTGATTTAATTTTGTAAGTGGCATAAGATAGGGTCAAGTTTCATTCTTTTACCTGTGAATATCCAATTTTCCTAGCATCATTTATTGAAAAGACTATCTTTTTTCCATTGAGTGTTTATGGTTTCCTTATCAAATACTAGTTGACTGTATATGCATAGGTTTATTTCTCGGCTCAATTCTGTTCCATTGGTCGCTGTAGCTGTTTCTATGGCAATACGATACTGTTTTATATACTATAGCTTTATAATATAGCTTGAAATTAGGAAGTGTGATACTTCTGTCCTTATTCTTTTCTCAGGATTGTTTTGACTATTCGTGGTCTTTTGTGGTTCCATATAAATTTTAGGATTGCTTTTCTATTTCTGTTAAAAAAAAAAAAAAAGTCATGAGAATTTTCATAGGGATTGCATTGGAGCCACAGAAGGCTTCAAATAGTATAGATATTTTAATAATAATATTAATTTTTCCAGTCCATATCATGGTATATCTTTCCTTTTTATTTATTTATTTTTTGTCTTCTATTTCCTTTGTCACTGTCTTACAGTTGTCATTGTACAGATCTTTCTCTCCCTTGGTAAAATTAATTTGTATTTTATTGTTTTTGTTGCTATTGTAAACAGGATTTTTTTAAGGTAATTTGTCATTGAAGTATAGTCACACTATTTATTTTTGTATGTAAATTTTACTTCCTGCAACTCTACTGAATTCATTGATTAAATCTAACAGTTTTTGGGGTGGAGTCTGTAGGATTTTCTGTATATGTCAGAGAAAAGTGTTGTGTCTCAGCCCTTGGCACTGCACAAAAAATAGAGATTGATGACCAGAGTGAAAGTAGAAAGCAGCTTTATTAGAGCAACAGTACACTCTTTAAGTGAGAGAGCCAGTGGGACAAGAGTTGGCAACTGCCCTGAGTTCTCTAGGGGTTCTCTCATTTTATGTGAGCAGGGGTCTTGCATCATGGACAGAATGGTTTCTAATGGATGCTGCTTTCAGTCATTTGAGGGTCCCTTCCGACAGGTTGATGGAGGGACTTTTTGACCCTACAGGGTTTGTACCAGACTGTCATGGCAGCCTCTCTTTCCCCATTGATAGGGGCTTATAATGCCAATGCAAACACATTATAATGAGTCTGGGGGTTACCTTGGAGCAGAGGTGGAAGAGAAGAGCACACGCTCTGCACCTGTAACTCTTGGTTTTTTAGCTCTGGGATCTTTTAAGCTCAAGGTCAGGATATTGTGCCCTTGGGCTTTTAATGTGTAAGCTATTTATCACCATTCTGGCCTCTAGCTCTTGTCTAACTAACTGCCCACTTTATCTCTCTCCTCACAAGGACTTGGACTTCCAGGGCTCATATCTAGCTTTACCTAACATATGTAATATCATGTCATCTGCAAATAGTTTTACTTCTTCCTGTTCAGTTCTGATGCCTTTTGTTTCTTTCTTTTACCTAATTGCTCAGGCTGTACCTTCTAGTACTATTTTGAATGGGAGTGGTGAGAGTGGCTTCTGTAAGACAGTGACAAAGGAAATAGAAGACAAAAAATAAATAAATAAAAAGGAAAGATATACCATGATATGGACTGGAAAAATTAATATTATTATTAAAATATCTATACTATTTGAAGCCTTCTGTGGCTCCAATGCAATCCCTATGAAAATTCTCATGACTTTTTTTTTTTTTAACAGAAATAGAAAAGCAATCCTAAAATTTATATGGAACCACAAAAGACCACGAATAGTCAAAACAATCCTGAGAAAAGAATAAGGACAGAAGTATCACACTTCCTAATTTCAAGCTATATTATAAAGCTATAGTATATAAAACAGTATCGTATTGCCATACGATACATAGCTACAGCGACCAATGGAACAGAATTGAGCCGAGAAATAAACCTATGCATATACAGTCAACTAGTATTTGATAAGGAAACCATAAACACTCAATGGAAAAAAGATAGTCTTTTCAATAAATGATGCTAGGAAAATTGGATATTCACAGGTAAAAGAATGAAACTTGACCCTATCTTATGCCACTTACAAAATTAAATCAAAATAGATTAAAGACTTAAATTTAAGACCTGAAACCATAAAACTCCTAGAAGAAAACATACAAGATAAAAAGCTCCTTGACATAAGTCTTGGCAACAATTTTTTGGATAGGACACAAGCAACAAAATCAAAAATAAACAAGTAGAACTATATCAATCTTCTTCACAGCAAAGGAAATGATCAACAAAATGAAAAGGTAACCTATAGAATGGGAAGAAATATTGCAAATCGCTTGTCTGGTTTATCTCATCATCAAATGTTAATAAAAATATATAAGGAACAACTCTTACAACGTAATAGGAGATAAATGAATAATCCAATTTAAAAAAGGGCAAAAGACTTGAATAACCATTTTTCCAAAACAGACACATTCAAATGGCCAACAAGTACATTGAAATGGTGCCAAATTCACTAATCATTAGGGAAATGCAAATCAAAACAGCAAAAGTATCATCTCACACTTGTTAGAATGGTTTTCATGTATCAAAAGAGTTTTTCTTTTATTGTATTAATGTGATGTGTCATATTTATTGAATTGCATATTTTGAATCATCCTTGCATTCCTGGGGTACAGCTCACTTGATCATGGTGAATGATTTTTTTTTAATGTACTGTGGACTTTGATATGCTACTTCATAATTGAGAATATTTGAGAATATTTGCATTTATTTTCATTTGGGATATTGACCATAGTTTCCTTGTGGTGTCCTTATCTGGCTTATTAGGGTGTAATGCTGGCTTTGTAAATGAATTTGGTAATGTTTTCCCTCCTCTTCAGTTTTTTGAATGCGTTTGAGAACCTTGCTGTGAATCATGGGTCATGACTGATCAGAACTTAACTGTCTTGTTGAGGGTGGTTGGATGATGGACAGATGGAGTAGCTGTGGATGCACAAAGCCTTAAACATACACATGCACACAGATTGCTAAGGGGAGGCATTTCAGTGAGTATGATAGCCTGAGGCAGGAGTGTGTGTGTGTCTGCCTGTGTGGAAAAAATAGTTAAATTCTAATGTTTGGGCATACTCAAGAAGGAATGGCATAGAAGCAGCAAAATCAGATCCTTCTCTGGATTCTGAATCTCAGGATATGGGAATGATTGTGCTTGAAGGCCCTGATGAATCATGTATTAGGGCCTTTGTCCAATAAGATACTGAGCAGATTGAGTAGCTGTCATTGTGTCCTGTGGAGCTTCTGGACAAGACCATGGCAAATCCTGATGGTGGGATTGGGGCGGAACCAGTGCTTTGCAGTTGGAAGACTCTTGAGGAGGTGGTTTCATGCTCTTTTACTTGCCTTCCTCTGAAGCCCTTCATCTCTTAGATGATGTTCCTGCCAAGACAGGACTTAGCTACCCTTCCCTTACTGTGGCTATTCAAGCACCTGTGGGCTCACCCTTTTTAAATTATGCACCCAGAAGGCACAAGTGACTCTATCACTCTTTTATTCAAGAACTGACAGTGGCTTCTTATTGCCCTCAGGATAAACTTAAAACACTTATTGGTATGGCCCTTTCAGACCTGGGCCCTCCCCAGCTTCATTCCTCACCTCTGACTGAGTCAAATCTCACATACCTCACTTTTCACATTTTCTTTTTGCCTTTGCTAAACAAAACAAAAATATTGATTGATTACTTCTTTTCTATTTGAAATGTAGCATTAGTTTTAGTATTTAGTATTAGCATTAGTATTTTCCCTGCAAATACTTTTTTTGATTCATGCAAGCAGAGTTACTTTCTCCTCTGTGGTATCCTTGTGATTAATATATCAGCTCAGTTCAACAGACATATAGTACCTAGTAAGTACTAGTTTTGGACCCTCTTTTCAGAGGTCTTCCAGTCTACCTGGGAAATACAGTATTTAGTGTTTGATTACACACATTTTATGTTGTTACTTCTGTACTGAATGTTAATGACAAAATCTAGTGTGCTATAATAGATCACATTTAGATACATGAAGTATCTTTCAGTTACTACTCAGTCATAATAACTGGATTCAAAATTTATTGCAACTATTCAGTTAAAATAAATATAATAAGTCAATGGTTTTAATTATCAAATATAATAACATTTATTCCAGATTTTAATATCAAAAGTAAATAACAGTCTTCTGACAGAAAGTTTTTATTTTTTTTTTTATTTTTTTATTTTTATTTTTTATTTTTTATTTTTTTTTTATTGGTGTTCAATTTACTAACATACAGAATAACACCCAGTGCCCGTCACCCATTCACTCCCACCCCCCGCCCTCCTCCCCTTCTACCACCCCTAGTTCGTTTCCCAGAGTTAGCAGTCTTTACGTTCTGTCTCCCTTTCTGATATTTCCCACACATTTCTTCTACCTTCCCTTATTTTCCCTTTCACTATTATTTATATTCCCCAAATGAATGAGAACATATAATGTTTGTCCTTCTCCGACTGACTTACTTCACTCAGCATAATACCCTCCAGTTCCATCCACGTTGAAGCAAATGGTGGGTATTTGTCATTTCTAATAGCTGAGTAATATTCCATTGTATACATAAACCACATCTTCTTTATCCATTCATCTTTCGTTGGACACCGAGGCTCCTTCCACAGTTTGGCTATCGTGGCCATTGCTGCTAGAAACATCGGGGTGCAGGTGTCCCGGCGTTTCATTGCATTTGTATCTTTGGGGTAAATCCCCAACAGTGCAATTGCTGGGTCGTAGGGCAGGTCTATTTTTAACTGTTTGAGGAACCTCCACACAGTTTTCCAGAGTGGCTGCACCAGTTCACATTCCCACCAACAGTGTAAGAGGGTTCCCTTTTCTCCGCATCCTCTCCAACATTTGTTGTTTCCTGCCTTGTTAATTTTCCCCATTCTCACTGGTGTGAGGTGGTATCTCATTGTGGTTTTGATTTGTATTTCCCTGATGGCAAGTGATGCAGAGCATTTTCTCATGTGCATGTTGGCCATGTCTATGTCTTCCTCTGTGAGATTTCTCTTCATGTCTTTTGCCCATTTCATGATTGGATTGTTTGTTTCTTTGGTGTTGAGTTTAATAAGTTCTTTATAGATCTTGGAAACTAGCCCTTTGTCTGATATGTCATTTGCAAATATCTTCTCCCATTCTGTAGGTTGTCTTTGAGTTTTGTTGACTGTATCCTTTGTGGTGCAAAAGCTTCTTATCTTGATGAAGTCCCAATAGTTCATTTTTGCTTTTGTTTCTTTTGCCTTCGTGGATGTATCTTGCAAGAAGTTACTATGGCCGAGTTCAAAAAGGGTGTTGCCTGTGTTCTTCTCTAGGATTTTGATGGAATCTTGTCTCACATTTAGATCTTTCATCCATTTTGAGTTTATCTTTGTGTATGGTGAAAGAGAGTGGTCTAGTTTCATTCTTCTGCATGTGGATGTCCAATTTTCCCAGCACCATTTATTGAAGAGACTGTCTTTCTTCCAATGGATAGTCTTTCCTCCTTTATCGAATATTAGTTGCCCATAAAGTTCAGGGTCCACTTCTGGATTCTCTATTCTGTTCCACTGATCTATGTGTCTGTTGTTGTGCCAGTACCACACTGTCTTGATGACCACAGCTTTGTAGTACAACCTGAAATCTGGCATTGTGATGCCCCCAGATATGGTTTTCTTTTTTAAAATTCCCCGGGCTATTCGGGGTCTTTTCTGATTCCACACAAATCTTAAAATAATTTGTTCTAACTCTCTGAAGAAAGTCCATGGTATTTTGATAGGGATTGCATTCAACGTGTATATTGCCCTGGGTAGCATTGACATTTTCACAATATTAATTCTGCCAATCCATGAGCATGGAATATTTTTCCATCTCTTTGTGTCTTCCTCAATTTCTTTCAGAAGTGTTCTATAGTTTTGAGGGTATAGATCCTTTACATCTTTGGTGAGGTTTATTCCTAGGTATCTTATGCTTTTGGGTGCAATTATAAATGGGATTGACTCCTTAATTTCTCTTTCTTCAGTCTCATTGTTAGTGTATAGAAATGCCACTGACTTCTGGGCATTGATTTTGTATCCTGCCACGCTACCGAATTGCTGTATGAGTTCTAGCAATCTTGGGGTGGAGACTTTTGGGTTTTCTATGTAGAGTATCATGTCATCGGCGAAGAGGGAGAGTTTGACTTCTTCTTTGCCAATTTGAATGCCTTTAATGTCTTTTTGTTGTCTGATTGCTGAGGCTAGGACTTCCAGTACTATGTTGAATAGCAGTGGTGAGAGTGGACATCCCTGTCTTGTTCCTGATCTTAGGGGAAAGGCTCCCAGTGCTTCCACATTGAGAATGATATTTGCTGTGGGCTTTTCATAGATGGCTTTTAAGATGTCGAGGAATGTTCCCTCTATCCCTACACTCTGAAGAGTTTTGATCAGGAATGGATGCTGTATTTTGTCAAATGCTTTCTCTGCATCCAATGAGAGGATCATATGGTTCTTGGTTTTTCTCTTGCTGATATGATGAATCACATTGATTGTTTTACGGGTGTTGAACCAGCCTTGTGTCCCAGGGATAAATCCTACTTGGTCATGGTGAATAATTTTCTTAATGTACTGTTGGATCCTATTGGCCAGTATCTTGTTGAGAATTTTTGCATCCATGTTCATCAGGGCTATTGGTCTGTAATTCTCCTTTTTGGCGGGGTCTTTGTCTGGCTTTGGAATTAAGGTGATGCTGGCTTCATAGAATGAATTTGGAAGTACTCCATCTCTTTCTATCTTTCCAAACAGCTTTAGGAGAATAGGTATGATTTCTTCTTTAAACGTTTGATAAAATTCTCCTGGGAAGCCATCTGGCCCTGGACTCTTGTGTCTTGGGAGGTTTTTGATGACTGCTTCAATTTCCTCCCTGGTTATTGGCCTGTTCAGGTTTTCTATTTCTTCCTGTTCCAGTTTTGGTAGTTTGTGGCTTTCCAGGAATGCGTCCATTTCTTCTAGATTGCCTAATTTATTGGCGTATAGCTGTTCATAATATGTTTTTAAAATCGTTTGTATTTCCTTGGTGTTGGTAGTGATCTCTCCTTTCTCATTCATGATTTTATTAATTTGAGTCTCCTCTCTCTTCTTTTTAATAAGGCTGGCTAATGGTTTATCTATCTTATTAATTCTTTCAAAGAACCAACTCCTGGTTCTGTTGATCTGTTCCACAGTTCTTCTGGTCTCGATTTCGTTGAGTTCTGCTCGAATCTTTATTAACTCCCTTCTTCTCTTGGGTGTAGGATCTATTTGCTGTTTTTTCTCTAGCTCCTTTATGTATAAGGTTAGCTTTTGTATTTGAGTTCTTTCCAGTTTTTGAATGGATGCTTGTATTGCAATGTATTTCCCCCTTAGGACTGCTTTTGCTGCATCCCAAAGATTTTGAACGGTTGTATCTTCATTCTCATTAGTTTCCATGAATCTTTTTAATTCTTCCTTAATTTCCTGGTTGACCCTTTTATCTTTTAGCAGGATGGTCCTTAACCTCCATGTGTTTGAGGTCCTTCCAAACTTCTTGTTGTGATTTAGTTCTAATTTCAAGGCATTATGGTCCGAGAATATGCAGGGGACAATCCCAATCTTTTGGTATCGGTTCAGACCCGATTTGTGACCCAATATGTGGTCTATTCTGGAGAAAGTTCCATGTGCGCTTGAGAAGAATGTGTATTCAGTTGAGTTTGGATGTAAAGTTCTGTAGATATCTGTGAAATCCATCTGGTCCAGTGTATCATTTAAAGCTCTCGTTTCTTTGGAGATGTTTTGCTTAGAAGACCTATCGAGTATAGAAAGAGCTAGATTGAAGTCACCAAGTATAAGTGTATTATTATCTAAGTATTTCTTCACTTTGGTTAATAATTGATTTATATATTTGGCAGCTCCCACATTCGGAGCATATATATTGAGGATTGTTAAGTCCTCTTGTTGAATAGATCCTTTAAGTATGATATAGTGTCCCTCTTCATCTCTCACTACAGTCTTTGGGGTAAATTTTAGTTTATCTGATATAAGGATGGCTACCCCTGCTTTCTTTTGAGGACCATTCGAATGGTAAATGGTTCTCCAACCTTTTATTTTCAGGCTGTAGGTGTCCTTCTGTCTAAAATGAGTCTCTTGTAGACAGCAAATAGATGGGTCCTGCTTTTTTATCCAGTCTGAAACCCTGCGCCTTTTGATGGGGTCATTAAGCCCGTTCACATTCAGAGTTACTATTGAGAGATATGAGTTTAGTGTCATCATGATATCTATTCAGTCTTTGTTTTTGTGGACTGTTCCACTGAACTTCTTCTTAAAGGGGAATTTTAAGAGGCCCCCTTAAAATTTCTTGCAGAGCTGGTTTGGAGGTCACATATTCTTTTAGTTGCTGCCTGTCTTGGAAGCTCTTTATCTCTCCTTCCATTTTGAATGAGAGCCTTGCTGGATAAAGTATTCTTGGTTGCATGTTCTTCTCATTTAGGACCCTGAATATATCCTGCCAGCCCTTTCTGGCCTGCCAGGTCTCTGTGGAGAGGTCTGCTGTTACCCTAATACTCCTCCCCATAAAAGTCAGGGATTTCTTGTCTCTTGCTGCTTTAAGGATCTTCTCTTTATCTTTGGAATTTGCAAGCTTCACAATTAAATGTCGAGGTGTTGAACGGTTTTTATTGATTTTAGGGGGGGATCTCTCTATTTCCTGGATCTGAATGCCTGTTTCCCTTCCCAGATTAGGAAAGTTTTCAGCTAGAATTTGTTCAAATACATATTCTGGCCCTCTGTCCCTTTCGGCGCCCTCGGGAACCCCAATTAAACGTAGGTTTTTCTTCCTCAGGCTGTCGTTTATTTCCCTTAATCTATCTTCATGGTCTTTTAATTGTTTGTCTCTTTTTTCCTCAGTTTCCCTCTTTGCTATCAACTTGTCTTCTAGGTCACTCACTCGTTCTTCCACCTCGTTAACCCTCGTCGTTAGGACTTCTAGTTTGGATTGCATCTCATTCAATTGATTTTTAATTTCTGCCTGATTAGCTCTAAATTCTGCAGTCATGAAGTCTCTTGAGTCCTTTATACTTTTTTCTAGAGCCACCAGTAGCTGTATAATAGTGCTTCTGAATTGGCTTTCTGACATTGAATTGTAATCCAGATTTTGTAACTCTGTGGGAGAGAGGACTGTTTCTGATTCTTTCTTTTGAGGTGAGGTTTTCCTTCTAGTCATTTTGCTCAGTGCAGAGTGGCCAAAAGCAAGTTGTATTGGGAAAAAGAGAAAAAGAGAGGAGAGAAAGAAGGAAAGAAAAGAGAAAGAGAAAAAAAAGGGAAGAAAAAGAAAAAAAAAACGAAAAAAAAAAAAAAGAAGAAGAAAAAGAGAAAGAAAAAGAAAGGAGAAAAAAAGGGGGTGGGGGAAGGAAACAAATCAAAAAGCAAAACAAAACAAAAACAAAAACAAACAAAAAAAGAACCACCGGGGAGTATCTTCTGATTCTGTGTTCTTTAAGTCCCTTGGCTTCTCCTGGAAGTTGTCCGTCTAGCTGGTGTTCTGGGGGAGGGGCCTGTTGTGCTGATTCTCAGGTGTTAGCAGTTGGGGGAGCTGCTGTGCCCCTGCCTGGTGCAGGGCTCAGGGGGGTTGTTTACCCCGTGAGGCCGCAGGAGGAACAGCCCCAGTGGCGGGGCAGCTCTGGAAACCTGGATTCAGCTCCGGCAGGAACTCCGTCTGCAGGGCCTGGAGGCTCTGGGGCGGGGCCGCTGATCTGCTCAGCTGGGGCAGGAGCGTCCTTGCTGTCCTGGGCCCTCCCGGCCTCTGCCTGTCCCGGAGGAGGCCGGATCCTGGGCTGTGTCCCGGCGCCCTGTGCTCCGGAGCTTGCGCTGGTGGATTCGCGCTCCCGGGCCGCGCAGCCCCTTCCGCGGAGCTGCTGCCCAAGCCCCTCCGAGCTGCTCCTGGAACCACGCAGGCCCCTCTGCACGGAGCCTCTTCCTCTGCCCGAGCCCCTCCGAGCTGCTCCCGGGGCCGCGCAGCCCCCTCCGCGGAGCCGCCGCCCGAGCCCCCCGAGCTGCTCCTGGTCCCGCCGGGTCCCGCCGTGCGCGCTGCAGCCCTTGGGGAGCTCGGCGCACTCTCCCGGGCGCAGGTGTCTGTTAGTGTCCCCGGGAGCCCGAGGGCCTCCCCGCCCTCCTGGGTCCTGCTCCACCTCCCCGCGAGCCCCTTTCCCCCGGGAAGGTCGGTGCAGCTCCTGCTCCTCCGGGACGGGGCTCTCCTGTCCTGGGGACACTCGCCCCGGCCTCAGCCCGGCTCCTCGCGGGCCCCTCCCCCTTGGAGGCCTTTGTTTCTTTATTTCTTTTTCCCCGTCTTCCTACCTTGATAGATGCGCGAACTCTTCTCACTGTAGCGTTTCAGCTGGTCTCTCTTTAAATCTCAGGCCGAATTCATAGATTTTCAGGATAATTTGAAGGTTTTCTAGGTAGTTTGGTGGAGACAGGTGATTTGGAGACCCTGCTCTTCCGCCATCTTGCTCCTCCCCCAGACAGAAAGTTTTTAGTAAGTAATTAGAAATAGCTTTACTCTGTTTTATTAGAATTGTATGGACTATGAGAGACAACACTTGAAAATTTCATGTGGTATTAGGTTAATATTAGTTGTAAATTGGAAAGTGGAACTCACCATTTCTTCCTTACCTGAATGACCTACTTTTGTACATCTTTTCCCATAAGTAGTATTCACTTTTTAGTAATTCTTAGAGCCTACTTGATATTCCAGACCCACCTTACTCTTTATGGCTAGAACCACTTGATCTCTCCATTTTTTTCAGCCTTGATTTTGATACTATCATTAATCTGAGAGTGATTTAAAGAATACACAATCAGGTGAGTATCTGCTCACCTTTGCTGTTAATTCTGCTTTGACTATGTGCTTTAACTCTTACTGCTTGAACTTCTACTTGAGTTGGCCAAGTTGCCATGTTAAACTGCCATTTGAGTTGCTGGATGCTTATTTGTTCTCCTGAGCTACATTTTCTGTCCCATCAAAGACTCTGGATATGGGTACCTGGGTGGCTCAGTCAGTTGAGTGTCTGACTCTTGATTCAGCCCAGGTCATGATCTCAGGGTTGTGAGATCAAGCCCTGTGTTGGGCTCTGCATTCAGTGTAGAGTCTGCTCGTCCCTCTCCCTCTGCTCCTCCTCTCCACTCTGGTTCTCTCTCTCTCTCTCTCTCTCTCTCTCTCTCTCTCTCAGAATCTTTAGCAACAACAACAACCCCCCCCACCCTCCAAAAAGTTCATGAATTTACCTTTCCAGACTGCCATAGATTCTGGAGGCTTTTCTTTACTTTTAGCCCTCTGGATGTGGTACTCCCCTCTGTTACGAGACCTATTTGAAGGCATCTATCTGCTGGCAGTCCCCTGCTTTTTTATTAAGGTAATACCTGATTATATTACATTTGCTTGCTAGGATACTTATTTCATTGTTTCTTATTGGACAGGTATCTCCTCTGATCACTCATCTCAATTTGTACATTTTTTTCCATCGTCTAGATCAGAACTTGGCAGATATGGCTCACTACTTATGTGTAATCATACCCATAGTGCTCAGTCACCAAATACCAGATTTATTTTCTAAGTACTTTTACGGTACATTCACTTTTCACCTTTATTTCTGACACTTGAGGTCAACTTTATAATTTCTTTTTCTCCTGATCCATTGTCTAATATGTATTGGAATGAAATTTGAAAACTTCAGATGTGATCTTATCACTCCTTTTTGACTTTCTGTTTATTGTAGGATAAAGATTCAAATCTGGCCCTGTACTCTATTAACCTTTCAGCTTCTCAAAAGAGCTGTGCTTCTTTTTTCTTAGGGCTTTTCTCAAGGTATTCCAACTTGCTGCAATGTTCTTTTCCCTCTATTTCACTTACTTAATATATATTAGCTTATCCTTCAGAGTTCTGCTCAAATGTCAGTTCTTGAGAGGATCTTTCTTTAAATAGAAAATTTAAAGGGCAGTTTCCATGAGCATAGGCACCACATCTTATTTACTCCCCTGTTATATCCTCAGCAACTAGTATTTACTTTGAGAATGTCTACAGATAAGTGTTTATATGTCTGCTCTTTTTGATGAGTATTCAGAATGGAAATAGTTCACAAATTCTACCAATTTCTAAGATTACTCCCTCTCTTTCCCTCACCTTTGACACCAGTAGTATAGTTAGTGGTTAGGAGCTAGGAAAATGTCCTTATTAGTGAGTGAGCAAAGTCAACCACTTAAAATAAAGGATATAATTAAATTATGGGAGATAATTGTAAGAAAAGAGTATAATTTAAGTTACTTGTGAAAAATTGTTAAAATAGAATTGCTATGTGGATTTTTGTCTGGTGTTTCCAAAACCCTACATTTGGGGATTCTCCAGAAGAACTCAAAGGACTCACTATATAGTTATACTCATGATTAAGATTTATTATATAGCAAGGTAGTAAGGGCTCATGTCAGATCACAAGGGAAAAAGAAGTAGTTTGGAGAGATCGATACATGTGCTATTTCCTGTGAGGGGTATGCTTGAGCATACTCCAAAGCAGGTGTTCAGTTTAAGCCATATTTTCTGTACAAAAGACTAAGCACAGTAGGCCACTCATCAATTTAGAGAATGGAGGCAAGGCAAGTTCCTACATGCTACCAGTGAACGGCCAAGTTTCCAAGTGGGCCTTTGTAAGGATAGCAGCCTTAGTCTTACTATTATTAGATCTCTTCTGTATTGTTCTTAAAACAATATTTCACTTTACAATATCTGCTTTGTATTGTAGTTATGGAGGCATTTTTAGCTAGATTTGTTCCTCCCTGAACAAAACTGGGGTTCTGTTAGTAACTAAGAAAGGAGAATGAGTTTTAGATAGCCAGTTACTAATCCCTTTATTCTAAGATTTTTTTCATGTCTCTCTGAGGGAAAATTTGAATGCCTGTTGTAGCAAACCACATGCGACTTGTTCACTGTGCTTTACCACATTGATCTTCATTCTCTTTTGTTCTTGAAATATACACACTGTCTTCTATTCAGAGCTTCTACCATGTTGTACTCTTTGCCGGTTGTGTCCCTCTGTTTTTTGGCTTGGCTTATCCCTTATCCCTGTTTATACTTCGTATTTCAATGTAGAGTTCATCTATCTGTACCTCACTACCCTCTGCCCCCAAATCTCTTAGGGTAGCTGTTCCCAGATTACTTTCCAAATGTATTATTTTCTCGTCTCCCTCCTTTTCCAAAGGAATGTATTCTCATCTTAACAGATTACATGAATAAATGAATTAAGTATTGGGGTTGAGGAGGAAAAGGGAATGCTGAAGGAGGAAGGAGAAAATGATGAAAATTTAACGTATTTGAGAATTATGTATTTAATAACTCAGCAATATGGTAGCTGCTAGCCACATGTGGTTACTGAGTCTTGACACATGGGTAATCTGAATTGAAATGGCTATAACATACAGACTATATTAAAATATTTTCTGTAAAATCAAAGAACATAAAAGTTTTTTTTTTGCATTGATTAAATATTAAATGATAACATTTTAGATTTGGTTAAATAAAGTTTTATTGAAATTAATGTCACTTATTTTAAATTTTTTAACCTTATTACTACAAAATTTTCAGTTGTGTATATGGCTTATGTTATATTTCTATTAGCACTTGCTCAGAAAGTGAGACATTGATATTTTACTTTAGTTTGAGGTCCTAAGAGTTTAAATTTTTGAATGTAGTCAAGAAAAAGTAACTGAAAAATAGCAGATTGGCTTTTTATTTTTATTTTTTATTTTTTTATTTTTTAAAGATTTTATTTATTTATTCATGAGAGACAGAGAGAGAGAGAGAGAGAGAGAGACAGAGAGGCAGAGACACAAGCAAAGGGAGAAGCAGGCTCAATGCAGGGAGCCTGACCGTGGGACTTGATCCCAGATCTCCAGGATCAGGCCCTGGGCTAAAGCGGTGCTAAACTGCTGAGCCACCTGGGCTGCCCCAGATTGACTGTTTAAAAAATATATTGTACTGGAACTAGTTTAGGAGCAAAATTGACACAGAATTTTCTATTTAGTTTTTTATCATTTAAGTAAATGTTCAAAACAGTTATAAGGGATCACTTGGCAGGTTTATAAAAATGTAACCTATGTATACCTGTTTAATAATAATAATAGTTAACACATAAGTGATTACTCTGTGATTACTTTTGTATTGGTTTATGTGTATTCATTTATTGCTTTTTTTTTTTCATTTATTGCTTTTTTAGTGGTTTCTGTGTATTCATTTATTCCTTAGAGTAGCTTTTTTCTTAGGTATATGATTATTATTAACTTTTGTCCACATACTCAAGGACAAAGCATGTTTGAATCTGATTTCCATATCAGATGGTACCTTTGAGGGTGATTTGGTGGATTAAATGAAGTACTATACTTTCATATCTCTGGCCATGTGATTTATCACATGCTAGGCTTTAATAATTTTTTTTTTTTTTTTAAGTAATCTCTACAAACAGGGGTTTGGACTTAGAACCCTGAGATCAAGAGTCATATGTTCTGATTGAGCCAGCCAGTGCCCCTAATAATGCATTTTTTATTTGAATTAAATTGTGTATATAGTTTTTAGTTTATACTTTTCAGATATAGCATATGTGGTATTTTTATGTTCTTTATTCTAGCAACTTAATTTTGCAACTTAATTTGAATCTCCGAATAGAAAAGAACACAAATATGAAGCTTAGGAACCTTACTATTACAAAATGTATATGAATTGGCTTCTTTTCTATGAAAATCCTTGTGGGATAAAAAATAGAGCTATTACTATTATTAGTGCCCTCCCCCACAAAAAAGAACCAACCCCCAAACCAGGAAAGAAATCTAGTCTTGCTAGTAGCTAGGCTTGTTTTGGGCAAAATCTGGTTGTGTCCTTTTGTTCACTTATTGTCTATGGCTGCTTTTGTACTGCCATGCTGAATTTGTATTCAGATGAGATTATCTGACTCACAAAACTTTAACTGTCTAGTCCTTTTTACAAAATTTTTGCCTCATTTGGGACCATTTCAGGTCAATAAGAGAATCAAGGTGACAGGACTACAATTAAGCTTGAATGCTATGTTTCCTTTGGCTTGATGGGTACCTGGAAGGTATACCAGTTAGGCTTGTTCAGGACTGCTCTTGGTGAAAGTAGGATGCATCTTGCCCAGGAGTGGTCAGGATAAAATCCTGAGGTTTCAAAATAGATGTATAGTAGACGTTTGTAAACAAGGTTCCTAGGCCACAGCTGGTCTATGGCCTGTCCTTGTATATACCACAAAATAACAGTTTTTTAAAAGTAATTTTAGAGAGTTGGGCTAGGAGGAGAAGAATGTGACGGAGATCATATGTAGCCCACAAAGCCTAAAATACTTTCTGGATCTTTCCAGGTAATGTTTGCGGACTCTTGGTTTTTATAATCCCAATTGCTTTTTTCCTGATCATTGCCTTGGGAGGTAGTCAGGAGGAGATGTATCCTTTGTTAGAATAGCTGCATTTGGTGACCATACTACTTTACTGAATTATGTGGACCAAAAGAAGGTGAGGAAAATAGTCAGAAATCTTCTTGAGTTGATTTATTAAGAGGCCATACCAGTGCTTGACAATCTTAGATGCCTGTGGATTAGGTAGGGAGCACAGAATGTCCATCAAATATTCAACTTTTGACTTGTTCTTTGTAAGAGAAGGCATACCACTGTTAGATGGTAAATGGTCCTAAAAGCCAAAAAATATGTAGCAAGCAGCTTAGTTTTGAACACCAAACTGGTGTGGCCAGAGATAGCTGATCAGAGTGAGTGGGAGTGAGATGTTAAAGGTCTGAAGTAGTGAGTTTGGGAGAAATGCACTGGACACAAATGGGGTGACAGTGCATGGTACAATGTGACCTTAACCACCACATTATAAATTGGGTGACTTCCGGTAATCATGAGTTGACCATACTGTGGTAACCTCTGCATTGGAAACAGAATTCTTTACTTTATGTGCAATATGTGATGGTGAAAGTTTTGCCATATCTGCTGCAGTGATAGATGTGGGCAGTCTCGGTGGTGCTGGTTGAATCAGGTTGGTCTCCGAGAAAGGGCCCTTGCTGTGGGCATGAAAAGATTCACAGATGATTTGATCAGCTGTGATTTTTTTCCTATAGTTTTTGTTCCTCCGGTAGTTTCTTTCTCTATACTTTTTTTTTTCTTAAGCCTTTATTTATTTGAGAAAGAGAAACAAGCATGAATGGAGAAGGGAAAGGAAGACGCAGACTCCCTGCTGAGCAAGGGAGCCCTATCCAGGGCTGAATCCCAGGACCTGACAGACTAAGCCACTCAGGTGCCCCTCAACTCTCTTTCTTTTGTATTTTGTGACACCTAATCTTTAGACTTTAATCTGCCAGTTTGTAGTTTTCTGGGGGCTGACCAAACAGGTCGGCCAATGACAACAAGGGTCAGTAAATTAAAACAAGATTTTTCAAGGTACCATTGGGCAAAATTATGTGAATGGCCTTGAATTCTGCTCATTGATCTGGTTTACACCTTGAAAGAGCTGAATAGCTATAGTTGAATATAGAGTTGAATAGCTATAGTAGCACAGTGAACACCATTATGTTTGTTTAGTTGAGTCCTTACTGAATCTGGCATTTTGGGGAACCTCTATGTATCACATGCCTCATTAAGCCTATGGCTTTGCTTCAAGAGGTAGAGTAGAGGTTAAGGTTCCCCTTGGGGGAAGCTGCTGCTTTTTCACATAAATTCAAAATGTTGTGGCCACACCTGGTATGTTCTTTAGTTTGCTTTATCTATTTGACTAGAGTTAAGTACCTTATCCAAGCTGAGGCAGTAATGGTGCCTACCTTAAGTTAAAAGTCCACAAGTCCCAAATTGGGCCAGTCAGAATTCTTCCCTGGGGTTTTTGAACTTGGAACCAGAAAAAATGAGGTTAGTTTTTTCCTTTGGCAGAAGACATAAAATGTAGAGATTAGGAATTATCATTGTTTGTTTCTTACTATAGTGAGAAGTGAAGTCTGCAGAGAAAGTGATGTAGTGATAAGGAGAGGCGCCTGGGTGGCTCAGTCAGTCAAGCTACTGCCTTTGGTTCAGGTCATGATCCCAGAGTCCTGGAATCAAGCCCCCACATTGGGCTCCCTGCTCAGCGGGGAGTCTGCTTTTCCAGACTGGAAAAAATGAATACACTCTCTGTATCCCTCCGGACCTGCTCTTGCATGCTTTCTTTCTCTCTCAAATAAATAAATAAAATCTTTAAAAAAAAATAAAGTGATAAGGAAACAGTTCTGAAGTCATTTGAGACTCTGGTACTGGTGATTTTGAGGTCTGGTCTTTTCCTTGTCATCACTGGGTTTTCAATCCTTCTTTGTATTCTGTAAACGAATTAATCCCAGTGTTTTGTTTAAGCTAGTTGGATTTCTGTTTCTGGTCAGTATGAGTCCTAAGAAATACATATAATTGTATTATACAAAGTATAATAACTGATGGTTTGGAATCTTTACCAGAGATATATTAATTGGTATTTCACCTAGACTCATTTCTATTTATTTATATTGTTGTCATGATGGAAAGAATGAAAAATACATGCACGTTAAACTAGGTATTACTTCTCAGTTGGTTGGAGTTGTTATTCCTATAAATGTGAATCTCTAAGTCTAAGAAGAAGCATAAAAGATTAAAATGCACTTTGGATTAAACTAATAAAATTAGTAAGATTTGATTGGGACAGAAAAGTTATAGGTTATATTGGACACCTATGGTATATGAATCTGTAGCTTGAACATGAGTCAGTACATTGGTGAAAGAGCTAACATGATGTTGGATTTATTCCAAATCAAAAGATTCACCAGAAGAACTGAGAAACTCTTCCTAATTTTACTCTTTACTAGTCAGAGTTTTGAGCAGTATTGCTGATCACACATTAGAAAATACTCTTTTTTTATATATAAATTTTTATTTATGATAGTCACAAAGAGAGAGAGAGAGAGAGAGAGAGAGAGAGAGAGAGACGCAGAGACACAGGCAGAGGGAGAAGCAGGCTCCATGCACCGGGAGCCCGACGTGGGATTCGATCCCGGGTCTCCAGGATCACGCCCTGGGCCAAAGGCAGGCGCCAAACTGCTGCGCCACCCAGGGATCCCAGAAAATACTCTTAAAAATAATGAACAGGTTTTATATAAGCTATATATGAAGACGAAAATGAAGAAAATTCTAAAATGATAAAAATATTAGCTTTTTAAAGCCAGGGAGAATCTTTAATGGCTATCCTCTAAAAGACATGTCTTTGAAGCTTATCCTTTTATACTGAAATTAAAACTTATGAATCCTAGTAATTCTTGCTTTTCTAAGTAATTCTTTTGGCCAGTACTTTCCAATCTAGACATTGCTATGTTCACAGATTTAAAAAACTTCTTTAAATAGTTTCTGCAGCCAATTTAGCAGATAGGAAATTAGTACCTTAGTTTTAAATACACATTTCTTTTTCTTTTAAGATTGAGTGTCAAAGAAACAAAATGTAATTTTACGTATATGTCTAAAATCATGCTGTTAGAATATAAAGATTTGTTGAGATCCACTGTCACTTACCTTATTCTAAATAGTATTTCTTTCTTTCAAATATTCAGATTCACCTCTAAAATGGCCAAGATTTGTCATCACTGGGACAATTGGAAAGAATGACATGTAGACCATAAATATAGCCGTGAGAAGTACCAAAAATGTTTTGATTAATGAAGCAGCGATGTAGTTAGCTTATGATCACTTTGAAGGACAATTCTTGGCTGTCTGATATAGTCAGGACCTTATAATTTAAGTTTTTCTCCCAGGTTGCCCCTTCCTCCACATTGCCATTTAGTAATTGTGGGATCCTTAGGCATGTTACTTAGATTCTTCAAGTTTCAGTTTCTTTATTGTAAAATATGGATAATAATACATTTTTAATGGTTTGTAGTGATAAATTGCATTCATCACAGTGCCTGGCTTAATAACTGGAGGCTAGTATTATTAATGTTATTGACACAAACAGTAAAATATATGCTGGATTATTTCCCAATTTTATGAAGGGTAATGGGATTTTCTAATTCAGTAAAGGAAAGGAACTAAAACTAAGAGGAATTTTGTTTGATAGAAGAACCAATGGGATTTTTTTTTAAAGACTTATTTTAGAGAGAAAGAGAATGAGCACACACACACACATGAGCAGGGGGAGGGGCAGAGGAAGAGAAAGAAGGAGAGAATCTCCAGCTGACTCTCCATTGAGAATGGGGCTCTATCTCACTACTCTGAGATCACGACCTAAGCTGAAATTAAGTCTCATGCTTAACCAAGTGAGCCACTCAGGTGCTCCAGAACCAGTGGGATTTTTAAGCCCTAAAACTGGAATTGACCAGGGTGACAGTTACTCATTGAATGACATTGAATTTTTTGTTTTCTAATGCCCTTTCCCTACAGAAAACACTGTTTACTGTTCTTGTGACATCCAGCAATGTATTTATCATAGGATGTTAGTTACTTAAATGTTTCTATTTCCTCTTGAATGGATTAAAAAATTTATTTTGAGACACATAGTTTTTAAATGTGTACTTCAAAAGGTAGCTCTAATGTAATTATTAAGTATTCATAATTGATGCCATACCACTTTTGTTACTGGAGATGATTTTAAGTAGTATGTTAGAAACTTTGTTTTTAATTGTAAAAATTATTCTACTCTGTTGGGAAAAAAATATATCCCACATATTATACTTTGGTTTCAGATACTATTGCTTAAGATAATGGAGTAAGAGTTTGCTCATGAAATAAATTTATCATGAATACAAGTAAAAAATTGTAGATAAATTTAAAGAATAAATTGTATTAGATAATTACTGGCCTGCCATTTGCCAGACACTCTTCTAAGTACTTGGTATCTATTGGGTCTTTTAGTCCTCACAATGGTTTTGAGAGGAAGGTACTATTATTCTCCTCATTATACAGATGAGAAACCCAAGCACAGAGAGATAAACGGTCTTGTTCTTGGGTATAGATCTAGTAAGTGGCAGAGCTGTAATATCACGACATGTGTTTTGACAGTGTCCAAGCTCTTAGTCCCTGTGAAATACCACTGAATCTTTATTAGATAAATAAGAGCATGAACGATACATGGATAGTGTAGCAATAATGTTAGTTACACAACTCTATAAAATTTGCGAACACTGCTCTAGATAAGTGAATATTTCTAATATATGATGAATATATTTTCATGTACATATATATAGGATTAAATAGACATGGCTTCAAACTGTGTCAAAGTATTTTAAGTATTACACGAAGCATTATTATTTTATCATGTCTTTGATATAATGAAATATGCTTAATTTAAGAAAGTATGGTGAAGCATACCATCGTTAATGGTTAATGTTTTGGGTTTTTTTTCCACCACTTTGGTACCTGTTTTTGTAGAAGGAAATATTCATAATTTATACCTAGAGAAAGTTGGTTTTTCACGTCCTTTACAAGTGTACTCCAAACTGTTTGATATTTTAGTTTCAGGATTTAAGTTCTAACAAAGTCATGTGACAGCAGCAGCAGTGAGGTGCAGTGAAAGCTCTCTCAGGAGTACTCTTATTAGAAAGGAAGATTTTGGGTCTGTGAGGTTGTGTGGGCCTGAATGTGATTTTTATTTGATATATGAGCTGTGACATTACTATTGCATGACTGAGATGTACTTGTAAGTGCTGTACTATGCAGATGGGTTTTTTTCTGAAACAAAGCCAGAAACAAAATCTTGAATGTGTTCATTTAGTGGGGAGAGAATACTTCATAGAAACATATGGAAACATTTCTAAGTTTTTTTTTCATTAAATGAGCCTTTTACTTTCTAAGCATTTTTATGATTGTTCAAGTTAATATGTCATTTGCCTCATATTTTCCAAGTTTAGTGAGACATGGAAGTCTTATAGAGCTGGGATGTTTTGAAACAACCTGATCGCTTTAAGGAAGGCACATTTTAGGATTAGGTTTAGATGATTATTAGAAAATTAGGATTGGATCATTAATCTATTTTTCATTAGATTATTAATCATAAGGCAATCCATCACTAAATATTTTAATATTATGGAATTTGGTGAAGAGACATATAGTAGTTATTTTCTTTTTACTTATTTTTATATTGTGAAAGCATAGGGCAACATTAAAGAAAATCATAAAAGGAAAAAATACCACAAAAATAACATGAGTTTTTAATTTTCCATGTTCCCTTCTAACCCATGTCCTTATACATAAAGTTTCACATCATTCTGTATTATGAATATACCATTTTATGTTGTTTTTCTTTTATTACATTACATTAAAACTTTTTTCTTTTTGATGGTCACATACTTTGCTCTCTCCCATTGTGAAAAGTGTACAAAGAGAATTTCCTTAGATTCTAAGTTCCCTTCAGCTTCTCATTTATCTTCCTCTTTTCTTTTTTTTTTTTATTAAGATTTTTTATTTATTTATGATAGTCACACAGAGAGAGAGAGAGAGAGGCAGAGACACAGGCAGAGGGAGAAGGAGGCTCCATGCACTGGGAGCCCGACGTGGGACTCGATCCCGGGTCTCCAGGATCGCGCCCTGGGCCAAAGGCAGGCACTAAACCGCTGCACCACCCAGGGATCCCATCTTCCTCTTTTCCTTCACAGAGAAATAACTTAGAATGATGTACAGGTTGCTTTTCCACTTAGCTTTGATGCTGAATCCAGTGTATATTTTGTAGTTTTTATCTTCCTTAACTCCATATTTGACACAGAACTCTCTTCTTGATTTGTGGGCTCCTCTCCTTTGTCTTTTATATTTGACTTTGATGAAGTACTTGGAATAAACTCTTCCTCCTGTGTGGCTTCAGCTACCACTTATACACTGACAACTGCTTCATTGAATTCTCTGGACCAGTTGTTTTTCCTAAAACTGAGAAATTCATTTGCATGTGCTAAGGTATCTAAAACTCACTATATTTAAGTTGAAATTTAATTTTTCCTTTCTCACATAACTAATGGTATCACCATTTACCTGTTGTCTTATGTAGAAAACTTAGGAATCATTATGTTCTGTCAGTTCTGTCTCTTAAATCTGACCTCTGTTTATCCAAGGGATACAAACATAATGATTTGAAGGGGCCCCTCGTCCCAATGTTTGTAACAGCAGTATCCACATTAGCCAAACTATGGAAAGAGCCCAGATATCTATTGACAGATGAATGGATAAAGAAGATATGGCACATATATACGATGGAATATTACTTGGCCATTAAAAAGAAGGAAATCTTGCCATTTGCAATGGCATGGATGGAATTAGAGGATATTATGCTAAGGGAAATGGTCAGAGAAAGATAAATACCATATGATTTCACTTATACATGTAATTTAAGAAACAAAACAGATGAACATAGGGGGAGGGAAGGAAAAAGACAAAAACAGAGGGAGGCAGATCATAAGAGATTCTTAACTCTAGGAAACAAACTGAGGGTTGCTGGAGGGGAAGTAGGTAGAGGGATAGGGTATGTTGGTGATGGGCATTAAGGAGGGCTCTTGATGGAATGAGTGCCTAGTGTTATATGTCACTGATGAATCACTAAATTCTAACCCTGAAACTAATAATACATTATATGTTAACTAAATTGAATTTAAATTAAAAAAAGAATAAAATAAAAAAATGCTTTCTTTAAAAAAGTCTGACTATTAAATATTCATTATCGGGGCTATACCACTTTTGTTATTAGAGATGATTTTAAGTAATATGTTGGATACTTTTTTTTTTAAAGATTTTATTTATTCATGAGAGACACAGAGAGAGAGAGGCAGAGACATAGGCAGAGGGAGAAGCAGGCTCCATGCAGGGAGCCTGATGCAGGACTGGATCCTGGGTCTCCAGGATGAGCCCCTGGGCTGAAGGTGGCGCTAAACCACTGAGCCACCTGGGCTGCCTGGAAATTTAGTTTTTAGTAGTAAAAATTATCTACTTTGTGTTACCATGTCTTATTTCCAACTGGGATCTTACCAAGTGATCTCTCAGTCCTTTCTTGTTCTTTTCCAGTTCTTTCTCTCCATTGCAGTTTTTGATTGTTATAAAATAGAATTCGGATTATGTCCTTAAGTGGTTTCCCATTTGTGTTCACTATAAAATTGGAACTTCGTTGCAAGTCAGTACAAGATCCTTTCATGATCTCTTGGACTCTTCTCTGGACATGTTCTTGAAGCCCTTTTCTTTTGCTATTTTGAAATATTGTCTGTCCAAGCACACATAACCTCCTATCCTTTATTGTTGCCCATGGTGTTGCATCTGCCTGGAACAGTTTTCCTACCCTCATAATCATTTCTTCCTTTTGTCTGCTTAACTGCTTTTTCTTTAAGACTTAACTGAAGCTTCATATACCTTAGTTTGAGTTAGGTGTACTTCTTTCATATTCCTGTGTATGCTGTCTACCACAATGCCAAATATAGTATATGTTTCAAAAATGTTCTTTTTAATTGGGCTATTAAATAGTATACTACCAAGTTAATATTTTGGGGATACATTAACACCTGGATTTTAGATAATTGATAGTTGCTTTTTAGGTAAAGTATTTTGCATCTCCATGCATATTAGTATTTTTAAAAGTTATTTTCCTGCAAAAATAATCCTAAGAAAAATACTGAATCATGATAGGGACACTTTTTATTTTTTTTAAATTAAAAATTTTTTTTTTAAAGATTTTTAAAATTTATTCATGGGAGACATAGAGAAAGAGAGACAGAGACACAGGCAGAGGGAGAAGCAGGCTCCTTGCAGGGAGCCTGATGTGGGACCACTCGATCCTGGGACCCTAGGATCACACCTTGGGCTGAAGGCAGGCACTAAACCGCTGAGCTATCCAGGCGCCCCTGGGACACTTTTTATGATTCTTGGTTATCATCCTTTGATTCTTAGTATTAATCTTGCTCAAAATACATGTTATAGGTTACTTATAGCAACTTTCAGAAATCAAAATTATTGGTATTGTTATAACACTTCTACTTTTTAAGGAAATAGATCCTTAAACTGACCGTCATTAATTTTTGCATTAAGTAAACATATATATGTCACAAACATAGTATGCCACTCTTTGTGCTCTGATTCTTTTCTTGGTTAAATGCAAAATAGGTTTACCAGGAGAATGGAAATATATTTATAATGTAATTTATAACAGTTATTCCACTAATTGGAGTTGGCCTATAAAATATGCAGACAAATCAGTGTTAAACTTAATGTATTCATGCCATAAGTTTAATAAACTTTGTTTATATTTGAGAGTAACTTTATTAAGTGAAAAATTGCCTTTTTCCATGTTACCATTGTATTTTTGCTTTTATTCCCTATATTAGAAGAAGATTATTTCAATTTGGATCAGATTTTAATGAGTAATAAAAATTAAATGTTTTTTCTTGGAAAATATAATTAATAGATTGCTGGAGAAGCTCAATTTAATTTTTTAACAAGTTGAATTATTAGTATTTACAATATAGTTTATCTGTTTATTAAAGTATTCTGATATGTTTCATATTTCAATATTAAAATATAAGCAGATGGCTATAGTATTTCTTTGTACATGATATCCACACAAGAACTCTTTGTACTGTTGGCAGTACTGTTACACAGCTCCTTACTACAGTAAGTAAATATATTACCTAAACCCTTAATCAACCTACCATTGCCACTGATGACCCAATGCTTAAGTTGTAACACTATGCTGCTGACCCAGACTCTGGGGGCTTATTTTATTTTATTTTATTTTATTTTATTTTATTTTATTTTATTTTATTTTATTTTTTGATGCATTGCTGTAGGGAATTTTAAGGGTGTGGAACCAAGCCATTTTCTCTGTTGGACTCATTTCCACTTTTATTTCCTATGGGAGGCTTAGCCTTCCTTTAAAATACTAGGATTTAAAAACTGTTCACCTATTCTGTGGTTACTATGTGTAGGAATAACGCTGTTTGCTCATTTTAACTCACTGAATTAAAAAAATTACTGAAGCTTAACTATTGCTGCAAAACAATTCTCAAAATTAAAATTTCTAATTCATAAAATGCTTTTTTGCTAGATACTTTATTTTTGTGCATGTACATTTTTCATAGTTTAATTTTATCCTTATATGCTAGGAATATTTGGCCTGATGTTGTCCCAGGAGGGTATAATTGAGAACTGACAGGTTATATGAAGTTGAAAAGAAATTTAATGAGTTGTAAAAAGCAGTGCTTCATTTTTCCTTGGTAACTAATATATTATTTTTAAGGAAATGTTCTAAAAAGTTCAAAATAACTAGGCCTCTAAACTGAATAGTAACTTTAAATTTTGACAAAGTTTATTCACTAAGAAGAATAAAGTTATTTTATTTTTAGATTACAGTGTACAAATGTTTGGGGCTTGAATGTTCTGACTAGTTATTTAACCTTACAAATAAAACTATGTAAAATCACATGCTTTTAAAGGTTTCCAAAAAATTTTAGTTCATTTTCTTTTGTCATCAAGAAATTTATAGAACATCCCACTTGAACTACCTGCCTTGTAAGGTGCAGGGGTTATTAGTATGAGGCAGGCATATATCGAAGGAACTCCATCCTTAATAGAGAAACAGACATAGAAGCACATCAGAATAGTTTGATAGGTACTGCTAGATGTTCAAAAGGGAGCCACAGAAAAAGAGCAGTTGATGATATTTGAAGGCTTCCTAGAGGAGGTAACATTTGAATTAAGAATTATATATAAATAAAGTAATCATCTAAGTGCCCTGTGCTTCTGTTAGGAGTTTGAGAGAGGGAGGGTGTGTGAATGCAGTAGAGAGTGGAGGTGGTGATTAAGTATTTCATCAGATACTTGATATGAAAGCTCTGTGCATTGTTAAACATGCCATTTTAATTTATAGGCATACGGAGTGAGTTTTGAAATGGAAACAGTGCTGGTCAGGTTCTCCAGGAAGTAGACACTGAGATGGAGTTAGGATTCGTGAGAGTTTACTGGGGAAGAATACCTGTGGAAAGAAAAGAGTGGTATCAGGATTGGTCAGAAGCAGTTGTCACATTGTGATGCTGACTTGATCAAGTCCCCTCCAACCCAACAGAGACCTTTGTAACAAGGTTGGAGGACTCCTGCATTGCGTGGAAATGACTAGACCCTTTTACCACCATTTCTCAGATGATGGCTATGGACTTCCCGGAGAGAAATATGTCTGACTGGAAAGGTGAGGCAAAAGCTAATGAAGCTAACACCTGGAGGCTGTCAGCTATCACACTCCTTGCAGCTAGGCAGTGTGTCCTTTGTTGAAATCTGATCCATGGGGGCACATCTTTGTTGTCACAAGAAACCTGGATAGGATGGACCTTGGGATGATGACAATCATTCATTCATTTGGTCAGTCAGTAAATATCAGATACTTCCTCTGTGCTAGGAGTAGTGCTGAGCGTGGATGATATAAAGTAATGCAGATAATGTCCCTATTCTTATGTAGGGCCAAGATCTGGTGGTAGGATAGTCCAAACAAGGACATCCAGCCTAAGAACTCTGTTATGGGCAACAGCTTGGCAAAATGGAGAGAAAGAAAGGCCACTATGGAGAAAAGGAAAGGAGGGAGATGAGGCTAGAGAATTTGGTCAGAGCCACCAGAGCCTTGCAAAAAACCACAGTAAGGATTTCAGAGTTTATTCTATTGCAATGAGAGGTTACTGGAGGATTTTAACTAAAGGAGTGAGACAATTTGACTTATGGTTTGAAAGGTTACTCCTACTTATCAAATCCCACATTCAGTAGTCATAATGCAAATATGTCTTGACTTCTGACTTACACTATGTAGTCACTTGGAGAATTCTGTATTGTTGGCAATAGTATATCTACAGAGTAGTGTATCTATTTCTTTTACCCATTTTGCATATTTCTGTAGTAACTCATTAATTTCTTTTGTTTTTAAGTAACTGTTACTCAATTACAAGAGCCATATTTAATTAATTAATTAATTTATTTTTATATTATTTATTCATGATAGAGAGAGAGAGAGAGAGGCAGAGACACAGGCAGAGGGAGAAGCAGGCTCCATGCAGGGAGCCCGACACGTGACTCGATCCCGGGACTCCAGGATCACGCCCCGGGCCAAAGGCAGGCGCTGAACCACTGAGCCACCCAGGGATCCCCAAGAGCCATATTTTATTTTTTTTTATTTTTTTATTTTTTTCATATTTTATTTTTTAGTTGAATATATAGAACTTGTTTATTTTTTGGCCTTAGTTCTGAAAAAGGCAAGTAAACTTCTTTGTAGAAATTTTATTTAGGCATTTGAAACTCTTCATGAGAATGTGTTGCTAATTTTTATAGTTTAACTAGTCCCTCACTGGATCCATACAACTCTCTGGTGTTGTATAGGACAAAATTTAAAGATCCCAGGTTTCTTGCATATAGCAGAAACCTGCACATTGCTGGCTTCCAGAGCTGTTCTTATTTTTCTTGGGATCAGAAGTTTGCTTTTCTCCCCTAAGAATTTTTAGGACTCCCATCTCCACCCTTACATTAACTTGCCTAATTGAGAATGATTTTAGGTATCTGTAACTCTTATTTAAGACTTACATTGTTTATTGGAAATAAAGCTCTAGTTTTGCCAAGTGTCTTGTCAGTGCTAGTTTGAATCTTGTTTAGGAATAGATAACCATTTATTAATCATGTGACTTAGGCAAATCTCTTTATCTCTTTAAAACTCAGTTTCTTTCTCTGTAAACTGAGAAAGACCAGTGGTACTGCTTTATAAGCTTATAGTAAGAAGTAAGTGAAATAATATAGAATGTCTGGCATAACATGACTGTTCTAGAAATGAAAATTGTTGCTATTTTTACCGTTACCTTAAAATGTGATTATTGCTTTGTTAGGGATATATGCAAGTACAGATTCAGCTTGGGTATTCATCTAAAATCTGCTCGTTGGCTTTAGCTCTGATTTCAGTCTTTAAAAGATTGAGCAGCAGAATAGCTACTTCAGTGTCATTTATGGCATTCTTGAATTTGTGTGAGAAAATACTTACCATTGTATATAATAGCCTAACAACATCAGTAAAATAAATGAGGCATGTCACTTAGATTTATTATTGTCACAATTTTCACTCTCAATTATAGGTGAGCATTCTCTCTATGTAACTAAGAATGAGCATTTTCTCTTAGATTTTATATGTTGAAATTCTGTCAGTGACTTGTATAAATATTATTACAAGAGTAAAATACTAAAAGGACCAATACTTGTGAAAACTTAATTTTATGCAGAAAAGTAGTATTTTAAAAGTTCAGTAATAAGGTAAAGATATTGATAGTTGTATTGATTTTCATTCATTTTCTAATTAAGCAATCAATCTCTAAAGATAAGTTATGAATTCCTATTTAGGAATTCCATATGTCTTATAAAGTTGAATTAAAGTCAGAAATCAGAATGATTGAGGAGAGATAAATCAAATGATCAGTAATCATTTACTGATCAGTAAGTATCTACTTCATTTGAAATTGAACCTATATTGAGTATTGCAAGTGTGTAGAGACTACAGAAATAACAGCTGACAGAAGGTGAGAGAATGTGTATTTTACTGCCAAATTATGTCAGCTCTTAAAATGCTCAATAAAAATTTATAACAATAGTTACTTTTTTCATTAGAATTTATATTTACTCTTATGTTCCAGAAATGTATTTTCTTATGATACTACTTGGCTTTGGTCACAGCTAAATAGTATGCTGTGTTTTTCTTTTTCCTTCTTATGGCTAACATATTCAATTGCTGTAATATACAGGATGTTGGGTAATTTTAGAAGAAGGAGCTTTTAACATCAAAATATTGCATTTCATTATAATTTTTTTCAGACTAGTTTCTATTTTAATTAACAATTAATAGATTGCATGCTATATATACATTTGAAGGATTTCTTAGAAGTTTCAATCAAAATTTGATCTGTGCAATCAGAACCATTGCCAAATCCTTTCCTTCTCAACTAAATAATGCATTACATTAAATCCACATTAGAAAAAAAACATTAAAATACCTTTTAATACAATTTATACACAAAGAATACTATCATAAAACATGTTCTGTGTGTTATTTCATTTTCCCTTTAGGTCAGTGCATATAATATTTACTCTCAGTTACTTGGTAAGATAATTATTAAAACTACTGTGAAATAGAGGGTGATATATAAATAAAACAAAATTTTGCTTTTTCATTTTTGCTACACTAGAACACTATGCACATCACTTATTGATTCTATTACTAATGGATGACAAAGAATAGTGTTTACTGTGAGTGGGAGGTAGACATCTTAAAAGTTTAAAAGCAATTGCGTAGTATCCAAATAAATAATACGGAACACATTTTAACAATACAAGAACTACTTTAATTAACTGTGGTATAATATGGTGTGCATACCACTCATGGTAAACCACAGTAGCATTTACTGGGTGATGCTTCAAAACACACTACTGTTTTTCATGTACTTTAATTGACCAAATGTGTCATAGAGGCATTATCAAAGGTATGGTAAACAGTTCTCAGGATTTTTCTTTAATGGTGACTCTAACATATAGTTCATTTGTTGATGTCAATTCATTGGAATTTTAAAAATATGTTCATAATGACTTAAGTATGAAACAGTAATGATTTTTACTATTTTTGCTGAAGCAGAGAGCAGATAAATTAGAAGGATTTGTTTCTAGGTATAGTCAACAATGACCTATTACATTCACCCAGTAAAACTGCTAATGAAGGCAAGTGGAGAATGAAGGAAAAAATGGATGGTATTTCCTATCTGTAGAGATTTCTGGAAACTTGCTATTTCATAATGCAGTGGACATTAGAGCAGTTATAAAAAAACTAGTTCTATAACCATATTTTAAACTTTTGGAGTAAATGAGATACTGATGGTATTTTTCTCTCCACAAATGTATAGTGTTTGCTTTTACAAATCCTTTTTAGATTATTTGATAAGAACTTCAAAAATTGCTATGAAAATTGAGGATTATAACTATAATATTCTATTATCATTATATTTTAATGTGTTGCCAATGCAAAGGTAACAATTGAGGCTGTTTGTGAAATTGGTGGGGTCAAGTGATCAGGATAATAGATTAGAAAACAGGACAACAGGTCATGAAAATGTATTGCAAGTGAGCAAAGAGAAGTGAATAAATATTTAATAACAAGTCCTGATTGAAACAGAAAAAGTATAAAAGATTTTTTTGGACAGTGAGCTATATACTATAGTTACTTGACTACAATATGTGCATTAAGTGGTTGTTTTCTAACTTAGGAATGGCCCACATCCATTACAAAACTATTCATGATCCCCATTTCTCCAGCTTCATGTCCTATTACTCTCACTCCTATTACCCAATAGGTTCCGCTCCCACTGAGCTTCTGTAATAGCTCCTGGCTCCTGGACATAGTCTTTGCTCTTCCCTTAGGCTCGTGACTCGTTTTTTTTTTTTTTTTTAATTGCCTGGAGTATTCCAATTCACTCCCCTCACTTCTTTTCTGGCTTCTCTTTATCATTTAATACCATTTCTCTAGATCAAGCTAGGGTCCCCTTTCTATATAATCTAAAAGCATCCTATGCATCTCCTATCCTATTACTTACTACATTTCATTGTAATTTCTTATTCAATTATTCACTTCTTTATATAAATTTAAAATAGTTTTTGTGGAAAAAGATAATGTTTATAGTTAGTCAAACACAAAATAAAAATGTTTTGGATGAATGGATTTTGATTCTAGTATTTACCAGTTTTTAAATTTAGGAGGCATAAATACTTAAATGTTACCTCTTAGTCCAGCATGTGGGGATGGAGAAGGGGGAGAGAACAAGTGACCGTGAGGCAAGGTTAGGTAAAAAATGATATTTGTACGGAGTTTTTGAAGGATGAGTGAAGCTGGACCTGGTAGCTGTTAAGTATAGATTAAATTTTGGCAAGAATTTTTTCTCCTGTGTATTCTGGCACAATATCAGTAGAACAAAAAGTCAAAGGATGTTAGGCTATAATAAAACTTATGTTGGAAAAGATAAAAATTTCATGAGAAATTAATATATGAAAAATCTAAATAAATCTGAAATTTGCAGATGCTTCATTTTTATACTGACAGTTATTGGCCAGTTTCTTATTTCACTTCATAGTCAAAATAATTAAAACAATTTTAAGCACTAGGAGATTAACTGGGTATTGAAGAATAACTAGCATTATATACAAAGCACAGTATGCCTTATGGCATTTTGCTGTTCTATAATGCAGTCTAATGAATAGTAGTATGCTTTAGATATATTTGTCCTATGGTAAAGCTTATTTTTAGGATTTTACAAAATATCTCTCTCCCACTCAAAAAATTCAACTCAGAGAGAAAGGTGTTTATTTGACTCAGTCAAACAACATGCCAAAATATCTCAAACCTTCATGGCCTAAGAATCACTTTGGAGATGCTGCTAAAATACAGGTTCTCAGGCCCATTCTATTTTGTAGGTTTGTCCTTTCTCTCTGACTTTTAATAAGCATCCAGGTGGTTTTGATACTAGTGATGGACACTTACTCTCTTGACCATTTAGTGGCAGGACTTCTACATTCTGTATAAATCTGAAATTCTTTTGTACAATTATATTCATATTGTCATGAACTTTGAATACTCAAGTACATTCAAGGGATGTTATTTATTTGAAAGCATGAGGCTTCATGTATGGATTGATAAAATCACTCAAATGTACTCATCCTATGGGTACTAAACTTTGCGGAATAAATTATAAGCGGTTTTGTTGATTGTAGTCCATGGAAAATAAAAATGAGTAATATTGCTGTAAGATGTCTGAAATGTTCAGTAGTATGAATAATGGTAACATTTATCTTTATTTTATTTTTTTAAAGATTTTATTTATTTATTCATGATAGACATAGAGAGAAAGAGAGATTGGGGTAGAGACACAGGCAGAGGTAGAGACACAGGCAGACAGAAGCAGGCTCCATGCAGGGAGCCTGACGTGGGACTCGATCCCGGGACTCCAGGATCACGCCCTGGGCCAAAGGCAGGCACCAAACCTCTGAGCCACCCAGGGATCCCAACATTTATCTTTTTTTTAAAACAATTTTTATTTATTTATGATAGTGAGAGAGAGAGAGAGAGAGAGAGAGGCAGAGGCAGAGGCACAGGCAGAGGGAGAAGGAGGCTCCATGCACCGGGAGCCCGACGTGGAATTCGATCCCGGGTCTCCAGGATCATGCCCTGGGCCAAAGGCAGGCGCCAAACCACTGCGCCACCCAGGGATCCCCCAACATTGATCTTTATACTGTAAAATTCACTTTGGTTTTTCTGGCATTCCACCAGTGCCATATTCTGAGAGTATGTCTTAATAATCTCTGCAGTGAACCGTCAATTTGGCTTTTGAAACATAGTCAATTAAATAAAAAAGGTGTAATATAGTATATATTTCCCTAATTGACTTTATAAGAAAATAACTTTGTTTTTTCTTGGTTATTTTTTGATTATATATTGCTTATAAAACATACAGAACTTGGGCATTTGTTTTATATCTTTAAATTTTTTATTAAGCTAAAGTAATATATGTTTATTTTAGCATGTGAAGCAATATGGATATATAAAGAAATTTTTTTTTTAAATTTTTTTTTTATTTTATTTATTTATGATAGTCACAGAGAGAGAAAGAGAGAGAGGCAGAGACATAGGCAGAGGGAGAAGCAGGCTCCATGCACCGGGAGCCCGATGTGGGATTCGATCCCGGGTCTCCAGGATCGTGCCCTGGGCCAAAGGCAGGCGCCAAACCGCTGCGCCACCCAGGGATCCCAAGAAATATTTTTTGAAGAGTTAATTTCCTTTCCACTCCTTGTTTTTCCACCTCACTTTCTCTATGCTTGTACACACACATTTGTAAGTTTGTGTTGAATATGTATGTTGTATTTAAATATGTTTGCATATTTTAGTATTTTAGAAACCTGCCTTTTCAGTTAATACCATTGTCATGGTTATTATTTTAGAATAATAGGAGAAATGTAACATGTTCTACTTAATAGCTGCATATTACTTTAATAGTATCTGAGTGCTATTATTTATTCAGGCATTCCTTTCTTGATGAACTTTTAGGAATTTCCTTATTTCTACCACTCCTCATAATGGTATAACATAATTTTGCATATTAATATCCATATATATTTTCATATTCTTTCTGTAAGGTGGATCTAAACTACAGGACTATAAGTCAAAAAGAATGTGTATTTCCACTTAATGAATTCCTTTTATTAGATATATAACATTTTATATTCCTTTTTTAAAAATAAAAATACATTATAGAATATGGGAATTATTAAAAAACATGTAGATGAAATAAAAATCATCTGTAAATCTACCAGCAAAAAAAAACCAATATGATATATTGCAGTATAACTTTACAGGTTTTTTTTCAATATCTACTTTTTCCAATTCATTACATCAATTGTATTTAATCAACTAAGGTTTATATTTACCTTAGGAAGAAGATTTGGCAGAGTACTTTCAAGACCCTTATGTTTAAATGTAGATTTGTCTTTATTTTTCCTACTACTTTTGGTTAGAACAGATGAAAACTTCCAATAAAACTTCTAATATAGTCTAGAAAGTACATTATTGAAAGAGAAAGGAGAAATAGCTGTAAATCAGTACTGAGAAAGTTGGGGTTGTTGATGTGGCTTCTTCCTGATTACTTCAGGGAGTTTCATTAAGTTACTTGACATCTCAGAACCTCAGCTTCCTCTAATGTTTCCATATGTGGAAAACAGTGACTTAGTATTTTGAGAGTTATTTATTTGCAATTGAAGAAAAAGAATCAAAGATTAATTTTTTAAAGATTTTATTTATTTATTCATGAGAGAGAGGCAGAGACACAGGCAGAGGGAGAAGCAGGCTCCATGCAGGGAGCCCGAGGTGGGATTCGATCCTGGGACTCCAGTATCATGCCCTGAGCTGAAGGTAGACGCTCGACTGCTGAGCCACCCAGGTGCCCCTGAAGCAAAGATATTAATAATGGTCTGTTGATACATGGTCTTCTGTGTCTTAGATCAGAAATGATTTAAAAGTTTTCCAGACTCAGTGTCAGGAGTTCTTCATACACCCTTGTGAGTCAGTCCTGATCACTCCTATAGCCAATTCTTTTCTTTTCTTTCTTTTTTTTTAAGATTTTATTTATTCATGAGAGACACAGAGAGAAAGAGAGGCAGAGACACAGGCAGAGGGAGAAGCAGGTCCATGCAGGGACCTGATGCGAGACTTGATCCTGGGACTCCAGGATCACGCCCTGGGCCAAAGGCAGGTGCTAAACTGCTGAGCCACCCAGGGATCCCCTATAGCCAATTCTTGTTCTGATTTCTGTTATTGTAGGTTAGTTTTGCTTATTTTTGAAATTAATGTAAATGGAATCATATAGCATATATTGTTTTGTATCCTGTTTCCTTCAATAGAATGTTTATGTAATTCATTGATGTATGAATATACCATATATCCATGCTATATATAATTATGCTATTCTGTTTAGTATCCATCATTTATTAAATAGGTAGGATAGGTTGTTAGGTTCTAAGTAAAAAGTGAGTTGCAGAAAAGTTTGTATAGCACCATGCCAGTTTTATTTTTAAGATAATGATTGGGGATCCCTGGGTGGCGCAGCGGTTTAGCGCCTGCCTTTGGCCCAGGGTGCGATCCTGGAGACCCGGGATCGAATCCCACGTCGGGCTCCCGGTGCATGGAGCCTGCTTCTCCCTCTGCCTGTGTCTCTGCCTCTCTCTCTCTCTCTCTCTCTGTGTGACTATCATTAAAAAAAAAAAAACTTAAAAAATTAAAAAAAAAAGAGAATGATTGTTGTATTCATGTATGTATGTGCATATATTTGTGTATGTTAATGATAGATGGGTAAATAGGTCAGATAGGTAGTTAGATTGATAGTTTGGTGTGGAAAAAGTTTTATGGTACATACAAAACAAGTACCAGTTGTTGCCTTTTGTGAAAAGATAGGGTATGGATGAGGTGGAAAATAGAATGTGGAAGGCCCAATTTTATAAACTTTAAAAAAGCCATGTAATTATGGGTATTTTGCCTTATGTTTTTTAATGTTTGTTTTTCAGTATTTTTTAAATGGGTAGATGGTGGAACATTCTTCTGCCAAATATTGCCTTTTTAAAAAAGTCAATAATAAAAATTAAAATAATTAATTTAAAAAATTTAAGTATTGCTTCCCCCCCCCCGTTCTTAATATCATTCTATTATGTCTTGAAGATTTTTTCTAATTGCATGGAGAAATGCATCCTTTAATTTAGTTCTCACCATTATACAATTGCTCCCCACTTCTCACACACAAGCATATTCTGCTCATTATGGTTTTTCATGGATGTTGTCTGTACGTGTGTGTGTGTGTGTGTGTGTGTGTGTGTGTGTAGATAGCTGGCTGTTTTAATCAACCCTGCTCCCCTGACTCCCAATTTATTTTCTTTAAGAGGTCTTTTAAAAGTCCTAGTAATTGTTTACTAAGTATAGAACTTTTAAGCAAGTGAGATATGATTTATTTAGGCAAGTGACTAGCTTTTCAGTATTTGTAGTGACTGTTTTAAACTCCTAAGGATGTCTCATTTTTGATGACTGATGCAAATAATTAGAATTGGTCTTAGATATAGATTTAACTTGTAAACTTCTAAGGAGTCCATGAAATCAACTTGAAAAAAATGAAAGTGTATTTAAGTGTATCATACCTTGTTATTTGTTAGTTACTGTAATTCATAATCAAATCCATGCATACTAATATCATTAGTAAAGAACAAAATAAGTATAAAAATAAAATATTAAATCATTAACATATTACCATCAAAAAACCCCAGCATTTAAAAAAATATTATGACTATAATGATGTAGCTATTCTCCAAAGATAGCCATGAGTTATGCTTCTCATTATTTATATTCTTCTGTAGACCCATCCCCTAGAGTTTGGGCTAGCCCTCTGATGACTTGATTTGACTATTTGTGCAGAAGGTGTTACTGTATTACTTCCGAGGGTAGTTTGTAAGCGGCCTGGCAGCTTTTGCTTGAGTCACTTGGAATATTTGCTTTGGGTGAAGTTAGCTACCATTTAAGAAGTCCAGTGTCCTTTAGATTTTCATGTTGTAAGGAAGCTGAAGCTAGATACACAAAGAGGATCATGTAAGGAATGAGAGGGGGAGAGAGAGAGAGAGAGAGAGAGAGAGAGACAGAGATGCTTATCAGTTCACCTTCATGTTCCAGTCATCTTGGCTGATGGATCTGACATGAGTGATGAAACCATCTTGAATCTCTAGCTCACATGAGACTTCAGATGGTTCTAGCCCCAGCCATTTGACAGTAGCTACATGAGAGAGACTCAGGCAAGAACTACCCAGATGAGTCCAGGTATGAAATTATAAGAGGTAAAAATAGATTGTTGTTTTGGAGTAGTTCTACTGCAATAAACAACTGGAACAGTTATTATCAACTACAATTTGCTTTAAATTATTTTAATATGGAGATTGAATGCCAAGATACCTTGCTCATGCTTACTGTTTGACATTTTTCTTGATGACAGTATTTTGGACCAAAGGATACTGATGTAGATGTTTGACACAGATTGTAGATAAAGAGTTGTTCCAAGGTTGAGAACCCAAACTCAGCCTGATCCAACCTGGAGCATTTAAGGCTACTAGGAAGCTTTAAAGAGCAATGAATCACACCTCAGGGACCCATCAGTATTATGGGGATCCAGGTTGAATTTCAAGTATTTCCTATTTATAGTTACATGAAAGAACAACATAAGATGAGAGAATTTACTTTAAGAGAATTTTAATAATTATAAGCCTTTCATTCCTTCCTCTTCATTTATTTTATCTTTTCCTACTTTAGATTGTATTTTTGTGGCCTAGAGTAGTACTTAATAAAGTTAGGCTTCTAGTGGAAAGGTGAGATTTGTAGCAAAGATGATTTTTAAGTTCCTTTGTACCTTCCAGATAGAAGAAAACATGAATCGCCTGATGTCAGAGACTGCTGGTGTTTCTTGATTACTAACTCTTTGACCTCAAGTTCACTCAAGTTTAGTATATTAGGCATAATGCATTCAAGCTCATTTTCTAAGATATCTTTCATGTTTTATCAACTGCCAGGTGGACTTTTGAGCATTTTGGTGGAAATCTGGTTAAAGTAGTCGTAATTATCAACTGCCTGAAGTGCTTATCTGGTATTTTAAAGAATATTAATAAGGTCACATTTAATTTGGGAGATTTCACATGTGCAAAATGTTCGTGTCTTATATTTTCATTTATTTCCCTAGCCATTTGTAGGCTAATGTACTCTCATATCATATTTGAGAACTAAATATTTGTTTATAGTCTAACGTTAATATAGCATGTAACTTTTTATAGTTAAATGTCCTACGCAATTTTGGTCTGAAATAACAAACATTGCACATTAATCTTGAATGCATATGAATTGAAAAGTAAATTATAGGTATTATAAAATGTATTAAAGAAGTGGTAAATGTTTTAAAATATACTGATTAGGATTTGTAAATATTATAGCCAAGGTGTGCATTGGCAGTAGCTTCCAAAAATCAAAGACAAATTTGAAAGCCTTTTCATATTTTTCACTTAATAAGCCAATTTATAGATTATGGCTTATATTGAAAGCTAAAAAAACAAATTACATTTTGGTGATTCTAACAAAAACTTAATAAGAGGGCATTGCTTTAAAAATGACACAATTCACCAGTTATTTGGTAAGACTAGCATAATCATAAATTTCCCATCCATGCTTTTTCCAAAAATACTAACCCATATTGTTCTCTCTGGACCTGTTGTAAGGATGACTAATCCAACTGCTGAAGTTTCCCTTTATGTGTTTGATGGAACACTTGGCTTGCTGGACTACAGCTGTGTGTTTATGTGCAGTGCACACCTGCAGGGCCTGACAAATAGCTGTAGTATGCAGAGGATACAAAATTACCCTGGCAGTGCTGCACATAAGGAAGTTTCTGTTTTGAAGTCCATATGTGTGTGTGCTTGAGATGCCAGCTGGTGTATTTATGTTGCATGCACAGATGTAAAACTGCCAACTGATTTTATACCAAATAAAGTCTAATCTTTTTATATGTACTTTGTGTCAAAGTTATGAAGTGGTACATAAGAATGTTCTCACGACTTATGTCTTTTAAAATAAAAGGTGCTATTAAAAATATGAACTCTTCACACGACTAGGAAAGAGGGTAGTGACATACATAGATGTTATTTCTTAACTATTATCTTTGTGTGGAAGAATGTTATTATTGCCATATCATTATATAAATAAAGGATTGATTGATTATAATCAGTAATGATATATATCCTTTTTTTGTGGCTGGAGTTAAGGCTGTATTTAATCCAATCTATGAATACTGAAATGTGAAAGCTACATTTATATATTTACTTAACCTGAAGGTTTTTTCCTTTCTCTAGTATCAGTATACTTACTTTTAGCAAGCTGAAATGATAGTTTTGGGTGACATTTTTGCCATTGCATTTAAGTTTGTTCTGAAGAAATATTGATATTTAAGGGGATAATGTTTTTTAAGTTTAGGGAAATTTAAACAGCATGAAAACAGTAGAAAAGTCATTCTGAAGAAGTTTTAAAGGAATCAGGGTTTTGGTTTCTTTTAATATGTTACCTCTAACTAAATGAATATGTGTTTTATTTAATGTGTCAATTCTAAACAATAATAATTTGATAGTTTGGAAAATTGATCTTCAGATTAATACTTGCAAATTAGACTTCTCATGTCTGTTACTTAACTGCAGATTTATTTTAGAGTTGGAATTCTTTTTTCTGACTAGTGTTTGATATAGTCATTTCCTCAAAGAAAGGATATAGTCATTTCCTTGAAGAACTTACCAGCTAATGAATTTTTTGTATTTCTAGTATTAATGGGCATGGCATGTTTCAATTTACTTTTTAAAAGTACTGACTTTTACTATGTTTGAAATATGTGTACAAATTAAGATGGTTTTTAAGACATTGTACACTGAGAACTGGTTATCTGAATGGTTTTATTTTGCTTTTGCTTTACTTATAATTTCTAACGGTTTTTCTCCATCTATTTGATCTGTTTGATTTATAAATAATTGTAAGGAGAGAAAAAGGAATTCAAGTGCTTATCTAAAATTCTTAATTTTAATTATAAAAATTTAATATAAAAATATGTTGGCTTATTCTAACCAATTTTGCATTTGAAACATGCTGAATGTGTGCCTCACATATGTACGTCTAAATATATTAATTGATTCTTCTGGCATTGACATGTTTGTTTTGACTTTATATTTGTAGAACTGCCTTGTGATAGTTCCTTATTTGATTATATTTGTGCTGATGTTTTCTATACCTTACTAATTATTCATTGTTATTGATAATACTAAACTTGTAAGTATTTTTATTAATGTCTTTATTTTTATTAAGTAGCACACTTGTAGGTATGATTCCTCTTTCTTGAGTAGTAGGTATTACTTTGTCATGAAAGGATATGCTTTGCTTTTATTTCTGGCATGACTTTACTTAAACTCTATCATCTGATTTCAACAAATGTGAGAAGGGTCTTAGCTTTTAGAATTGTCCTTTAGTCTTAAAAGTATGAATTTTAGGGGCACCTGGGTGGTTCAGTCGGTTAAATATCCGACTCTTGATTTCAGCTCAGGTCATGATCTCAGGTCCTCGAATTGTGTCCTGTGTGTTGGGCTTGCACTCAGTGGGGAGTCTGTTGGAGATTCTCTCCCTCTCCCCACTCAAATAAATAAATGAATACATCTTTTTTTAAAAAAGTATGAATTTTGATTGAGTCAGGCTTCTTAATTCATGAAGACTGCTTCATCTGGAGTAAGTTATATAATGAGACAGAAAGATGCAATAGAAACCAAACCGTATCTCCTGATGGCTAAACCTGAGTGATAGAATGGTCTGGCACAGTGTACAATTAATCACACAGCAGAAGTACATCAAGAGACTAGGAAATTCCCAAAAAAGAGCAGAAAGGTAGTGTAGTATAGTTGTATGAACTCTTGTTAAGGAGACAAACTATAGCCTCATTGCTCACAATTGTGACATTAGGTTAGTTTCCTAGAATCATAGTTGAGTTTTTCCACAAGGAAAAGGGAATAGTAATTCTATTTTAATAAAGTTGATGTATTAATAAGGTGATAGACATAAAACTTCCTAAGGTTAGGATGTGGAGCTTGTAGAATAAATGTTGACTTTTTTTTTTTTTTTATGGCAGTAGTGGTAGGAATTTGAAATTAATTATGTAGGAAATAAAAGATATATGTAAAATTAACTCAGAAAAGAATAGAAACAGGAAATATTGTTAATAAATAAAAGATTAATTATAAATAAAAGAATATTTTAAAAACCAAACCTTGAATTTTTACAGCTATAAGAACTTTTATTACTCATTTGAGAGATTATGTTCCATACATTGTTTGGTTATTTAGTGCTAGGGCCAACTTCTTTTAGTAGGGTATCACTTCAAACACTGGGGCCGCCGCTGCAGGTTGCAAGCACATGATTGAAGGCTTCTAGTTCTCAGCTCATGCCCAGATGTCTTTCAATAACTATAGCCAGTAATTTCTTCAAATTGCTCACTTTATCAGCAGCACATGTCATCAATCCTGAAGTGGTTGCTCAAGTCAAACTGCAGAATCTTTAGCTTACAGACGCAGCTGCAAACAGGTGAACAGGCAGAAAGTAATTTGTGCAGCTTGGTGGCTGTCAGACGAAAGACAGACAATCTGTGTTTAAAACAGATTGCAGGCCCTGTATGGGCCAGACAAAAGGGATTTCTCCAACTGCAAATAATTCCAAGGTTAACATATTTTCCTTTCTGCCATTAGGTGATTTGTTAAAATTGGAAACAATGAACATTATAAATCTACACAGAAACTGGAGACAAGATGAAAGAGAAAATCAGATCACTAAATAGGTTTACATTTGTCTTTCCAAAGAAGTACAACTGGCATTCATATAAATTATTTTCTCACAAATTAAGCCAAGTTATAAAATAATTCTTTGAAATTTACAAGGTTATAAATGAAGCAAGTTGCATTAAGAATTGCTGATATTAAAAATAATGAAGCCTGAGCCAGTAGAGTTTTTATAAATATTTTGATTTCTAGAGTTGTTACTTTGTGATTGTTACAGTTGGCTTTTTGCAAATATTACTTAGTGTTTCCCAGATAGTTTATTAATGTAAAGATCAAAAGAAGCATTGAGAGATACTATCAAACTTTTCAGCATGTAAGGATATATCATGGTTACAGAACAAAAATTCTTGAGAATTTATGAATTAAATAAGTTTCCCACATTTTATTTTCCTGTGGTTATTGGCACATAGCTCTGAAAGATATCTTCATCTATTTGTAAGATAGTTGCATTTTAGAATGTTCCACAATTGCATTAAGAATATTCATTTTTGTCCATGTGTCTTAAAATTGATAAACTGTGTTATGATACCTAAATCGTCAGTGTATTTATTACTCATTAGTATTTGTCCGTATAAGTGCTTACTAAAATAAACAGGAAGCACTATATTACATTTAGCTTTATGAGTACTTCATCATGAAAGACCTCTGTTACTATCTACCTGAGCTCATGTCTCTGATCCAGAGAGCAACTCTAAATGAATATGACTGATTTATTCTCTCATTCTCTGGGTCTCTTGTGCTTTCGTTCATGTTTCATAATCATTTTAGTGTTGTCGTAATTGTTTTTAGTGGTTAATGAATCATTGTTATGTAGTGTTTAAGTACATAGCCTTCAGTGTCAAACTGGATTCAAGTCCCAGTTCAGTCATTTTGTGTGTGACCATGGACAGGGTACTGAATCTCTCCAGTTTTGTTTTTCACTGATGATAGTGCCATTTATGTAACTCATACTGTTTTCATGATATTTCAGGAAAAGTAATATAGACCATCGTGCATGATACCCTGCATTATATTTGAAAGTCCAGTATACCTTTGCTATTTTCTGCTAGAATTTTAAACATCCTGTGGAGAGGGAATGTGTTTGTCTTGTGCCTCGCTGCTGCCTAAGCATTCATCATCATGCATTGAACTGTAAGAATGTAACGAGTCGGGATCCCTGGGTGGCGCAGCGGTCTAGCGCCTGCCTTTGGCCCAGGGCACGATCCTGGAGACTCGGGATCGAATCCCACGTCGAGCTCCCTGCATGGAGCCTGCTTCTCCCTCTGCCTATGTCTCTGACACCCCCCCCCCCCCGTGACTATCATGCATAAATAAATAAAATCTTTAAAAAAAAAGAATGTACGAGTCAGAATGAATTTATAATTAGTTCTATAAATTTCAGAGTCCATTTTGCTGACTTTTTTGTAGTGGTAATAGTCTTTCTTTGCCAAATACTTTGACTTTAGAGATTAGAACAATTATGATATATTTTTTTGAGTATAGAGAAAATGAAGGGATATGAGTATTTTAATTTTTTCTTATTCAGTTTAACCAACACTAAGAAATTATTCTGAACTATAGTTCTTTTTCATATGTCATTGATTTTCTTTCAGCATCATTGAAATGTAATTGACAAAGTTGTAATATTTGATACATTGTATTTTTAAAATATTTTATTTATTTGAGAGAGAGTGCACAAGTAGAGGGAGGAGCAGAGGGAGAAGCAGACTCCTACGGACTGGGGAGCCCAATTCAGGGCTTGACCCTAGGACGTTGGGATCATGACAGAGCCAACGGCAGATGTTTAACTGGCTGTGCCACCCAAGCGCCTTTGCTATATTGTATTTCTGAAAATCACAATGATTTGATAAATACATTATGAAAGGATTAATTAACACATCTATCACACTTATTTTTATCTGGAGAGACATTTAAATTCTACTGTTGGCAAATTTGAATTCTATAATAATTCTCAATTATTCTCAATTCTTGTTACTACCATGTTATGTACATTGGATCCCTAGACTTTATTCATCCTTTAGCTGAAAGTTTGTGTCTATTTGCAATTTCTCCCTGTGTCTACCACCCAGCAACCACTTTTTTACTGTTTCTTTGAGTTTAACTTTTTTTTTTTTTTTAAAGATTCCATATTTAAGTGATACTTTGCAGTATTCCTCTTTTTTTCTCTGGCTTATTTCACTTAGCATAATGCTTCCAAGTTCTATCCATGTCATTATAAACAGGACTTCTTTCTTTCTTGTGGCTGAATAATATTCCTATATATAATACATATACACCACATCATCTATATCCACTTACCCATTGATGGACACTTTTGTTGTTTCCATATCATGACTATTGTAAATAATGGTGTGAGGAACATGTTAATACAGATTCAAATATCATTGATTTGTAATGCCAGATTATTTTATGAGTATAAGCCTTTTGGTCTCCATAGTGACCTACCATTGTTCCTGTTCCTCTCCATTTTTAGGTCAAAAATTGAGGGTATAAGCATACAAATACTAACTTTCAGTCTTGTAGGTTTCTCATATCAAAACCTCTTTGCCTCGAGAGCAGTAGTTAGAGCTTCTAAAATACACTGATGTGCAGGTTCCCACCAGACCTCTTATTTTGAAATCCCTGAGGGTAGGGATTGGCCATTTTAAAACAAAAAACTCCATGTCAATATAACATGGTCCAGGCTTGAGAACAACTGCTCTAGAACAGAGATTGGCAAAGAATGGCCCCTGGGCCAAATCTAGCCCACTGCTTGTTTTTCACCAGTACATAGCATGGTTATTTGGTTATTTGTTGAATTATTGCCTGTGGTCTATTGTGCTACAGTAATATGAGTTGAATAAGTGCAACAGCGACCTTGTGGGTCATAAAGCCTAAAATATTTGCTATCTGGCCCTCTACAGGAAACGTTTGCCACCTCCTGCTTTAGTTTTAAGTTCTGACTAACATAGCTTTGCCAATTTCCTAGCTTTAATGTCAGTCTTGATGTAATTGGTGAATTAGCTAGATTTTTGGTTATACTTTTATTTTTTCCTAATGGATTGTGAGATACTGGAGGACAGGCACTATATTTTATAGCTCTTTGAATACCTCAACACTTCATGTACTTAATTTTGCATAGTTGTGTCTAAGTACATGTTCATTAATTGATGCTAGCTATGGGCCTTCGGTCATTACATGAGGGTACCAGCAAGGGGCAGCATGGAGCTTTTGCCTTGCACAGTCAGTTATTTATTATTTACTCCTTCATCTGTAATATTACAATATATTAAAATAAATGTTACAGTATTTTACACCATTACCAAACCATAATTTTATAATTATGGCAAATATCCTAATTTTTAAAAATTTCTTTAATTCTCTTGAATCTAAATTATTCCTTTTATCATTTGCACTTAAGTTTCTGATCTGTCCCAGCTACAAAATAGCATGCTATGTTTTCATCATCACTATTTAAAATATTTGTCTTCATTCCTCTTCAGGAACTTTTAGTAATGACTGGGATATTTATGTCTTGGAAATATTTTGGGGTCTGGCAAGTAGGAGATCGATCCAACTTTAGTTTGGCCCTACTTCCAGGCTTTGAATTGGTCAAAGTTAGCTTTGCTTTTGTTACTAGTGTGGTTAAAATAATTTTTTAATTGTAGGTGGCTTAAGAGAGAAAACAGACATGAAGGCAACCCATCTATGCTTCTGTTTTATTCCCCTGGAATTATGTATTCAACTAGTTTTCAACTATTACTGCACAAAGTTTGTCAAGCATTGTCTTAGCATTTGTTTCCCAATTATAGTTAGTACACATACATATGTTATATATTTATTAAGGAAGTAAGATCACCATCTTTAAAAGATTTTTGCATTTGAGTTGTTGAATACTCATTTTATGAGTATGTTATTTAGGGCAGGGAAAAATACAAGGCACTCAGGCAGGTTGCTGACTGCAGTCCAAATGACTGATCAGAGAGTCTTTATATGCATCGGTAATGTGTTGTGCAATATAAGCTGAAATATATTCCACAAGGGAGGAAAACGGAATAGGTTACATACGCTGTTCCTAAGTGCAATGAATATAAAACTCCATTACTCACTTTAGGCAGGTGCTTTTTATATGAGGCTTTAAAGAAATATAGAACTGCTGGTGAAATGATTGGTTTGTACAGACACCACTTAGCTTCTAGTGCTTTGACCAGATAGAGGCTAAAAGTATTCCTGAAAACATTTCTTGAATGATTCAGGGATTGAAGGTTAATGTTCTCTTGGTGTAATAACCCATCAGTATATATATACATTATATATATAGTATATATACATTATATATATAGTATACAAAATTTGTCTCTGACTTGGTTATGAAGAATTATTTTTCAGAGATGGGAATAATGTTCAAGTTTTTCTTTAGTAATAATAAAGAAATGCCACTTACCAAATTTCTTCCCAAGATATGTGTATTTAAAAATGTTTTTGAAGAACTACTTAATATTTCTTTGTAGTTTTTAGTATTCTTCAAGAACTTTAGATTGTTTTTTAAAGCATAATTGGGTGAACTTTTGGAATATAATATAAAATACTTCTTTTAGGTAGCTGTGCAGTTAGTTGATGAGTATCATGAAGAATGAAAAAGTATTTTAATTAGTCCATAAAGATTTATAGTGGGCCCACCCATACAAGTACCTATATTTCTCTTTTCTTCAACTTTTTTTTTTTTAAGATTTTTAAAATTTATTCATGAGAGAGACACAGAGAGAGGCAGAGACATAGGCAGAGGGAGAAGCAGGCTCCCTGCAGGGAGCTGATGCAGAACTTAATCCTGGACCCCAGGATCACTCCCTGAACCAAAGGCAGATGCTCAGCTGCTGAGCCACCCAGGCGTCCCTCCTTAAGCTCTTATAACAGGCACCTGCTTGTAATTGAAACACTGAACATTCTTCCACAAATGAATATTCATAAACATAAACTAAAAGGGAGAATGAAGGGTAATAAATAGGTGTTGTTCATATTTATTTGAGGTTTTAAGTATGTGAACCAGTTTCTTTTTTAACTGTCCTAGATTGATTGATTGATTTCTCTCTCCTCTCTTTCTCTCTGTTAAGACAGAGGTAAAATTTACATTATATACAGTAAAAAGTTTTGAAGTGTACAACAATATGTAGTGTATTTGCAATGTTATATAAATGGCAACTCTGTCTGGTTTAAAAATCTTTTTCATCACTGTATAAAAACACCCATACCCTTTAAATAGTCACTTTTCATTCCCTCCTCTGCCTCATATCCTGGTAACTTGTAATTGCTTTCTGTTTCTGTATTTTACCTATTCTGAACATACCATATAAAAGGAATCATGTAATATGTTTTGGTGTTCACTTTTTTTTTCTCGGCAGAATACTCAGGAGATTAAATTGTTGTGTATATCAGTAGTTAATTTTCATTGCTGCATCACATGCTATAGCATCCATGCTATAGATACATCACAATTTGTTTAGCTGTATAGCCTTTGAAGGATGTATGGGTTGTTTCCAGTTTTTGGCTATTACTTATAAAGCTGCTGTAAACATTTTGTGTACTTGTTTTTGTGTGAACATAGTTTTCATTTATCTGAGATAAATACTCAGGAATGTGATGTGGGCTATATGGAAGTTGCATGTTTAGTTTTGAAAGAAGCTGCCAAACTGTTTTCAAGAATGGCTTAACCATTTTACATCCTCACCATCAATGTATACATGGTCCATTTTTTCCACATACACATCAGGATTTGATTTTGTCAGTATTTAATTTTAGTTGGTTGGGTAGGTGGGTAGTGAGTGATAACCTCATTGTGGTCATAATTTCTGTTTCCTTGATGGCAATACAAATGATGTTGAATATCTTTCTAGATGTTTATTTGCTATCTATATATCCCTTTAGTGAAATGGCTGTTTATGTTTTTGCCCATTTTCTAACTGGGTTGTTTATGTTTTTACTGTTGAGTTTTGAGAATTCTTTATGTATTCTAAATACTAGTCCTTTTTCAGATATGTAGTTTACAAGTGTCTTTTCTCAGTCTGTAGCTCTCTTTTTCTTAAAAGGGTGTTATACAAAGCAAAATTTCTAGTTTTAATGAAACCTCAATTTTTCCTTTATGGATGATGTTTTTGTTGTTAAGTCAAGAAACTCTTTGCCTCTCACTAGATTGCAAATATTTTCTTCTGTTTTTTTCTTTTTTCCTGCATGTCTAGAGTTTTACATTTACACTTAAGTCCATGATTCATTTTGACATATTCTTTTTATACGGTACTAGATCTAGGTTGAGGTATATTTATTTTGCCTTTGGATGTCCACCTATTCCAGTGCTGTTGAAAGGCTATCTTTCCTTCGTTGAATTTCATTTGCAGCTTTGTCAAAAGTGTTTGGCATATGTGTGTGTTTCTGGATTCTCCATTCATTTTTACTGATCTGTCTGTTTATTCTTACACAAATACTGCATAGTCTTAATTATTGTAGCTATATAATAAATCTTGAAATAAGTAGACTGATTCTTCCCATTTTCTTTTTTTGGGAATTGTTTTCAACTATTTTAGTTCATTTGCCTTTCCATATATATTGTTGAGTCTTTGAGTCTATGAACGCTCACTCTGTCTCTTCATTTATGTAGATCATTGGTTTCTTACATCAGCAATTTATAATTTTCAGCATATAAATCCAAATACTTTAATTTTATTCCAATGTATTTCATTTTTTCAGTGATTTTAAATGTTATTGTATTTTTAATTTTAGCATGCACATGCATTCATTGTTAGTATATCTAAAGGCACTGATTTTTCTATTTTTGTTTAATACCCTACAATCTTAAACTTATTTTGGAATTTTAAAAAATATTCATTGGGCTTTTTATACTTGGTTATATCAACTGGACAAGATAGGGGTTTTTTCCCCCCTTTTCCATTTATATACCTCTTATTTCGCTCTTTTCTTGTTGCACTGGCTAGAACTTCCAGCAGTTTGTTGAATAACAGCACTGAGAGCTAACATCCTTGGCTTTCTTCCAATCTCAGTGCAAAGGCATTCAGTCTTTCACCAGTAAGTAGTTTTAGGTATTTTTGTAGTTGTTCTTTCTCATGTTAAGGAAGTTCCTCACCTTTCCTATTTCCTGGAAAGTTTTTTTATCAGGAATGGGTGTTGAATTTTGTCAGATGTGTTTTCTCCATCAATAGATACCATGATTTTTCTCCTTTAGTTTGTTAATATTGTAGATTCCATTTATTTTCCAATATTGAACTAAGTAACTATTCCTGGAAAAAACCCTATGTGATCATTATATATTACTTATATTTATACTCATGCAAACTCATTACTGTATTTTATTTTCTAACATTTTATTAAATATTTTCACATGTATATTGATAAAGAATATTTATATGTAGTTTTCCTTTTTTTGTGATTTCTTTGTTTTGGAATCAAGATAATTCTAACTTCATAAAATGAAATGGGAAGTGTTTCTTCTTCTGTGTCCTGAAAGAGGTTGTGTGGAAGGGATATTAATTCCCCTTTAAAGATTTGGTATAATTCTCTATCTGTCCCTGGAGTTTTACTTTTTGATAGTATTTTTGTTTGTTTTTTGATTTATTGATGTATATCATCAAAGTTGTCAAAGTATTGTTTATGGTATTTTCTTATTAATTTTTGGATGTCTGCAGAGTTGGTGGTGGTATCCCATTTCATTCCTGATATTGGCTATTTATGACTTCTCTGTTTTTGTTTGTTAATCTTGGTAGAGGTTTGTTACTTCTATTGATTTTTTTTTTCTAAAGCTAGTTTAAATAAAATTCATCAATTTCTACTATCTTTATTCTACCTCTAATTGTTTTGGGTATATTTTGTTCTTCTTTTTCTACATTTTTGAGGTGAGAGCTTAGGATATTGACTGGAGACTTTTCTAATGTGTCCATTTAGTGCTATAATATTCCCTCTCTGTACTGCTTTAGTTGTGTTCCACAAATTTTGTTATGTTGTATTTTCATTCAATTCAGTGTATGTTTTTTATTTCCCTGAGTATTCCTTTTTGACTTGTGGGATATCTGGATCTGTCAATTTCCAAGTATTTGGAGATTTTCCTATTATCTTTTCTTACTGATTTCTAACTTGAATCTATTGTGGTGAATGAAAAAACTGTTAACTTCAATTCTTACAAATTTATTGAAGTTCATTTATGTCTCAGAATAGTATCTATTTTGTTGTATGTTCTTTAGGGTGTTAGAAAGAATGTATATTCTGTTGTTCTAAAATATCAAAAACTTATTGTTTGATAGTGTTTTTGACATCTTCTATATATTTGTTGATATTTTGTCCAGTTTTTCTATCTGTTGAAAAGTTTCAAAGAGGTGTTGAAGTCTCCAAATAGAATTGTGAATTTATCTTTTTATCACCTATGAGCTATAGTTTTTGCAGCTGTGTTGTTGGTTTCATACACATTTAGGAATGCTATGTCTTTTAGGAGTATCTACTCTAGTATTTTTTGTTTTCTTAAGTGTCCTTTATCTGACCTTAATAAAACCATTCCTTTTTTTAAAAAATGAGATTGAATTCACATAACATATAACATTTAGTCACTTTAAAGTGTGCAGTTCAGGGGTTTTTATTATATTTGTAATGTGCAACCATTACCAGTGTCTAATTTTAGAATATATTTTATCACTCAAAAAAAAAAAAAAACCCACGCCATATCCATTGATAGTACTTCCCTTCCTTCTTACCCTTGCCCTTGGTAACTTCTAATTTACTGTGTCTCTGGATTTAACTATTTTCAATATTTCCTGTAAGTGAAATCATTTAATATGTGACCTTTTCTGACTTACTTCAGTTAGCATATTTTCAAGGATCATCCATCTTGGAGCATGTATTGGCATTTCATTTGTTTTTATAGCTGAATAATATTTCATAACACTAGTACTCTACATTTTGTGTACCCATTCATTGGTAGACATGTGAGTTTCCACTTTTTAGCTAATTTTTTAAAAAAGATTTTATTTATTCATGAGAGACGCACAAAGAGAGGTGGAGACATAGGCAGAGGGAGAAGCAGGCTCACTGTGGGAACCTGATGTGGAACTTGATCCCAATACCACAGGATCATGCCCTGAGCCGAAGGCAGATGCTCAACCACTGAGCCATCTAGGCGTCCCTCCACTTTTTAACTATTAACAACAATGCTGTTAGGAGCAAACTTTTGTGTGGACATATGTTTTTCAATTTTCTTGTGTTTTACCTAAGAATGGAATTGCTGGGTGATATGGTATCTCTCTGTTTAACTTTTTGATGATTGCCAGATTGTTTTCCACAGCAGCTGTACTATTTTACATTCCCAGCAGCAATGTTTGAAAGTTTCAGTTTTTCTACATCTTTGGCCGTACTTGTTATTGTCTCTTTCTTTCTTTTAATAGTCATACTAGTTGATATGAAGTGGCATCTTACTGTGTTCTACTTTCTTTTGAGTAATATTTGTGCTATCTACCTTATTCTGCACTTTCACTTTCAGCTTGCTCACATGATTGTACTTGAAGTAAGTTTCTTTTAGACAGCATATAGTTGAATTATATTTTTAATTCAGTCTGCCAATCCTGTCTTTTAATTGCTAGATTATGACCATGTGACTATTGGTAGGTTAGGCCTTAAATCTGACATTTTAGTTGTTGGTTTTTGCTTTTCTTTTTTCACCTTCTTGTTGACTATTTAAACATTATTTAGAATTCCATTTTCATTTATGTGTAGTTATTTTTAGTATATCTTGTTGTGAACCTTTTGTTGGTGTACATTTCATATATCTAATTTATTACAGTCTAGTGATATTAGTACTTACCTTTATGTTTTTTACTCTCCCCTGTTTATAATGTAATTATCTTAAATATTTCCTCTATGTATATTGAGAACCACAATTAATATTTTTATTTTTGATTTAACATAAAACACAATTTAGAAAACTCAAGAAGGAAAGTCTTATATTTGCTCCGTTTTTGCTTATTGTGTTTTTCTTTTTTCCTAATATTCCAAAGTTCTTTATCTTATTCTTTCTTTTTGGAGGATTTATGGTAGTGTTCCTTTACGGTAGATCTGCTACTAAAATACTATTGCTTTCTGACTAAAAGTTCTAAACTTAGAAGTTCTACTAAATTAATAATAATATATCACAAAATTTCTTAGTTTTCCTTCATTTGAAAATGCCTGGTTTTCCACTTCAGTCCTGAAGGATATTTTCAACATTGAAAAATGTACCACTTATGAATAAAGCATCATTTCTCTTTTGCTCAAAGATTTTTTTTCCATTGTCTTAATTTTCAAAAGTTTCTCTATAATGTGTGTTTATTTATTTGGGTACTCTGTAAGCTCAGCTTTTTGATTTCAGGTTTATGTCTTTTGCCAAATTTGGACAGTTAAAAATATTTTTTAAAGACTTTTTAAATAAAGCAATTTTAGCATGAGTGTGGGAGACAGAGCATGAGCGGGGCGAGGGGCAGAGGGAGAAGTATATACTCCTGCTTAACAGGGAACTCGACTAGGGACTCAATCCCAGAACCCTGGGATCCTGAGCCAAAGGCAGATCCTAACCAACTGAGCCACCCACGTGCCCCAAATTTGGTCAGTTTTTAGCCATTATTTCTTCAAGTACTTTCAGCTCTACCTTCCTCCTCTGGGACTCTGATGACATGCATGTTAGATTTTGTGTTATGATTCCATAGGTCCCTGTGATTCTATTCATTTATTTTTTTCTATTTTCTCTATAATTCAGATGAGGTAATTTTTATTGTTTTGTCTTCCAGTTTAGTGACTCTTTCCTTTGTCTCCTCCATTCTGGTATTAAACCTATCCACTGAGTTTCTTATTTCTGTTACTGCCTTTTCTGATTCTAAAATATCTATTTGATTCCTTTTTTATGCCATTTTCCTTCTCTACTCCTCTTACTATAAATTTCTATTTCTCTGTTAGATATTTTTATTTTTAAAAAGATTTATTTATTTATTTATTTATTTATTTATTTATTTATTTATTTATTTATTTTGAGAGAGAGTGAATGAGCCTAAGCAGTGGGGGAGGGGCAGAGCGAGAAGAAGAGAATTTTAAGCAGAATCTTTACTGAGCATGGAGCCCAGTATGAGGCTCAGTCTCATGACCCTGATACCATCACTGAGCTGAAACCAAGAGTCAGATGCTCAACCAGCTAAGTCACTCAGGTGCCCCTAGATCTATTTTCATGTATATTTAAAATTGCTTATTGAAATATTGTTAGGATGGATTTTTAAAAAAAGATTTTATTTATTTATTCATGAGAGACACAGAGAGAGAGAGGCAGGGGCATAGGCAGAGGGAGAAATAGGCTCCTTGCAGGGAGCCCAATGTGGGACTAGATCCTGGATCTCCAAGATCACTCCCTGAGCCGAAGGCAGATGCTCAACTGCTGAGCAACCTCAGTGTCCAGATGATGGATGTTTAAAGGCTTTTGTCAGATTAGTTCTAATGTCCCTATCATCTCTGTGGCTTCTATTGTCTTTCTTCGTTCAGTTGTTCAGTTTGAGATCTTTTTTTTTTTTTTAATATTTTATTTATTTACTCACGAGAGACACAGAGAGGGAAAGATGTAGGCAGAGGGAGAAGCAGACTTCCTACAGGGGAGCTCAATGTGGGACTTGATCCCAGGATCCCAGGATCATGCCCTGAGCCAAAGACAGACGCTCAACTGCTGAGCTACCCAGGGGTCCCGAGATCTTGGTTTTTAGCATAAGTCAGTTTTAATTGAAACCTGGATATTTTGGGTATTGTTTTCTGAGACTCTGGATGTTTTTTAAACATTGACCTCTCTTGGTGTTGGTGGGTGTGGGACAGTTTTTTTGCTGTGGTATTTGGCTGGAGTGGAACAGTTGTTATCTAAAAATTTTCTCTCTTGCTGGGATCTTCCTTTCTGGTCCTTTGGCTAAGGAAAACTGGGTTTCTGGAGAGGTTTTTAATTCTTTATCTATTGGCATTTCTGCATTACTGGGTTCTTCATCTTCAAGTTTGGTTTGTTTGTTTGTTTGTTTATTTATTTATTTATTTATTTATTTATTTATTTATTTATTTAAGAAGAAAGTACATGAGTGGTGACAGCAGAGGGGCAGAGAGAGAAGGGAGAAGCAAACTCCCTGCTAATCAGGGAGCCCGACTCTGGGCTCGATCCCAGGACCCTGAGGTCATGACCTGAGCTGAAGGCAGATGCTTAACTGACTGAGCCAAGTCTGGGATGAATTAGGCAAAAACATAACCTATGCACCTCACCATTATTTCTTTCTTTGGGTTCTGAGATGTCCCTAACTGGTCTGCCATTTTCTTTCTTTCTTTCAGAGTCGTTTTTTTCTTCTTTTTTTTTTTTTCTGTATACTATTGGTTTTTTAGTTGTACTTAGTTATCATGAGAAGTAGAGAAAAGTTTACCCTCTCTTTCTGGAAGTGGAACTGTTTATTTCTAGATACTTATTTTAAAAGATATTTATTTGTTACTTTTTTATTAGAGTAAGAGTAAACGTGACCTTGAGAAGTCTTCTGTTTGTTGATGCTCCAATTTTTTTTCTTTCTTCTTTTTTTTTTTAAGCTTAACCATACCCAAGTTGTGTAACATGATATTTCACTCTGAATTTGGTTCTAGTAAAAACATTTGTTCTTTAGGGATGTGACTGGCACTGATTCATGAATAATTTCAAACTCAGTTCATGTGTAGATTGCATTATTTCTGTTCTTCCTTTCCTTGCACATATCTTTTAAGACTTTTTTTAGACTCCTGACATCTTCTATGATTTTATTTGTATATTTGTACTAATAATTGAAAAGTCTTAGTGATACATGTAAATTTATACATTTTAGTCTATCTCTTTGATAACATTTATAAGTTTGCATACCAGATTAGTAGTGTGTTCTTGTTATTGCCTGATTTTACCTACATTGATTACAGAGGATTATTTGTCTTTGGTATTTAAATGTAAAATCTTACTTAAGTTTCTAAACTTAGTAAGTCAATTTTTAGATTATATTTGAAGTTTTGCAAAATTTGATTTTTCTACATTAATGGTAATTTCTGTGTAATTTTGAATATTTTTTCATGCAGTTGTAACCATACTGCACGTATCATTTTATGTTCTATTGTCTAATAGTACTTAGTAAGTATATTTTATATACTTAAATATAAGCTAACATAGGTTTTTAATAATAATAGATAGGGATATTTCATAATCCACATACCAGTTCTCTTTATTGTATCTAAGTGTTTTCTGGTTTTTGCTGATATAATTAAATATTGCTAAAACCATTTTTTCTGTTTTTAGTTATTTTTTTGCAATAAATTCCAAGGATTAATTTGGTGATGGATTATAAACTTAAAAAAAATAACATACAGTATGTATTGCTTTCCCAAATAATTTCATGAATATATAATGTAACTGATAATGAAGGATTATGATTATTTTAATAAAGCCTTAACAACATTAAATATTATAGACTACATATACAAATGGTGCTTTACTTTTCCTTTAATTCACTTTTCTTTAGTTACAGCAAAATTGATCTTTTGTCTTGTATCTTTTTATTATTTGTATTTCCTCTTAGGTGAATTTGCTTTTGTATTCTTTAGCATATACTGATTCATTCATTCAGTTATCTAAGTACTTTTTTAAGTGATTAAGCTTTTAGTGTATTTGTCAAAAAACTTTTGAAAGTTTATGTAAATTCTTTGGCTTCTCCCTGTGAATATTTGTACAATCAAAATAAAACATGTTAAACTGTCAAAGAGGGCCATATTGACTTTTATTTATAACAGTAAATTTTCCCACAGGTTTCGTATATAGACACACCTCAGGAAAATTTTGGGTTTGGTCCAGGCCATGACAACAAAGCTAGTCAAATGAATTTTTTGATTCCCCAGTTCATGTGAAAGTTATGTTTATAATTCAGTCTGTTAGTGTGCAGTAGCCTTATGTCTAAAATATATATAGATATATATATATTTACATATACACACACTTTAAAGATACTTTATTGCTGAAAAAAGGTGATCACCATCTGAACTTTCAGCAAATTTGTTATCTTTTTGCTGATGGAGGGTCTTTCCTTGATGTTAATGGCTGCTAACTGATCAGGGTGTTGGTTAGGAAGGTTGGAGTGGCTTTGGCAATGACTTAAACAGCAAAGAAGTTTGCCCCATCGATTGACTCTTCCTTTCATGAGTGATTTCTCTGTAGCATATGATGCTGTTTGATAGCATTTTACCGCAGAACTTCTTTCAAAATTAAGTCAGTCTTTTCAAACTGTGCTGCTGTTTTATTAACTAAGTTTATGAATCCTTTCTTGTCATTTCAATAATCTTTACAACATTTTCACCAGGACTATCTTCTATTTTAGGAAACCACTTTTTTTGGCTCATCCATAAGAAGCAACTCTTCATTCATTAAAGCTATATCATGAGATTGCATCAATTCAGTTCCACTTTTAGGCTCCATTTCTCATTCTAGTTCCTCTTCCTATTTCAACCATACCTATCATTACTGCCTCTACTAAAGTCTTGAACTCTTCACATGAGGGCTACAATCAGCTTCTTTCAAATTCCTGTTAAAGTTGGTATTTTGACTCCTTCCATGAATCATGATGGGATTCTTAATGGCATCTAGAAAGAATGGTGAATCTTTCCAGGAGGTTTTCTTTTCTTTTCTTTTTTTTTTTTTTTTTCCAGGAGGTTTTCTATTTATTTCTCTTTAACAGATCCATCAGATGAATCACTATCCATGGCAGCTGTAGCCTTTTGAAATATTTTTCTTAAATAATAAGACTTGAAAAGTTGAAATTATTCATTGATCCATGGGCTGCAGAATTGGTGGTGTGTTCGCTGGCTTGAAAATAACAGTGTTGTATATCCCCAGTAGAGCCCTTGGGTGACCAGGCACATTGTCAGTGAGCAGTAATATTTTTAAAAGCATTTTTTTCCTGAGCAGTAGGTCTCAACATTTAGTAAACCATGTTATAAACAGATATGCTTCATCTAGGCTTTGTTGCCTTAGAATTTTTAGAATAGTAAGTAAACATTGTCTTTAACTTAAGGTCTCCAGCAGCATTAGGCACTAACAAAAGAGTCAGCTTGACCTTTGAAGCTTTAAAGCCAGGCAATTCACTTCTCCTTTGTAGCTATGAGACCCTACATGGCATCTTCATTCCAATAGACACTCTTTTGTTTACATTGAAAATCTGTTGTTTAGTGTAGCCACCTTCATTCATTATTTAGTTGGATCTTCTGGATAACTTGATACAGTTTCTATATCAGCACTTCTTTATGAACATGGCTTCTTGCCTTAAATGTCATGAACCAATCTCTGCTAGCTTCAGGTTTTTCTTTTGCAGCTTCCTCACTTGTCTTGCCTCCAAAGAATTGAAGACAGTTAAGGGCCTTGCTCTGGATTAAGCTTTGGCTTAGGGAATGCTGTGGCTGGCTTGGTCTTCTGTGCAGACCATTAAAAATCTTTATCCTTATCAGCAATAACTGTATCATTTGTGATACACTTCTCTTGCCTCCAAAGAATTGAAGACAGTTAAGGGCCTTGCTCTGGATTAAGCTTTGGTTTAGGGAATGCTGTGGCTGGCTTGGTCTTCTGTGCAGACCATTAAAAATCTTTATCCTTATCAGCAATAACTGTATCATTTGTGATACACTTCTCTTGCCTCCAAAGAATTGAAGACAGTTAAGGGCCTTGCTCTGGATTAAGCTTTGGCTTAGGGAATGCTGTGGCTGGCTTGGTCTTCTGTGCAGACCATTAAAAATCTTTATCCTTATCAGCAATAACTGTATCATTTGTGTGTTCACTGGGGTAGCACTTTTAATTTCCTTCAAGAACTTTTCCTTTGGATTCACAGATTGGCTGTTTGGCACAAAAGAGGACTAGCTTTTGGTCTGTCCTGGCTTTTGACAGGCCTTCCTTGCTAAGCCTAATCATTTCTAGCTTTCGATTTAAAGTGAGAAGAGACATGTAACTGTTTCTTTCCCTTGAACACCTAGAGGCTGTTGTAGGTTATTAGTTGGTCTAATTTTAATATTGTTGTGTTTCAGGGAATAGGGAGGCTAAAGAGAGAGGAGAGATGGAGAATGGCTCATTGGTGGAATAGTTGGAATGCATACAACATTTATTAACTTAACGTCTTATAATGGGTGTGGTTCTTGGTGCCCCACAACAATTACAATGGTAATATCAAAGATCACTGATCACAGATCACTATAACAAATATAATAATAATGAAAAAGTTTTAAAATACTTTGAGAATTGCCAAAATGTGACACAGAGACACAAAGTGGGTAAATGCTGTTGGAAAAATGACATTGATAAACTTGCTTGAAGCAGGGTTGCCACAAATCTTCAATTTGTAAAAAAACACAATCTGTGAAGCACAGAATGGAATAAAACAAGGTATATCTATAGTTATATAGTCAATAATATTACCTTTTACTATTGTTATTACCTTTATGAAAAAGTTACTTGAGGTGTGTGGCCCTTTGAATAAGTGGTGTCCACACTGACCATCTATTTACTATCCTTATTATGACATCATGTCTAGGCAGAGACAGTATTCCAGAAGTGTGAAACATTATTCCCAGTTTCTCCTTTTGGATGGCTACTTTGTCATAGCATAGGTAGTATTTTCTTAAGACTGCTTAGATTGATTCAATTCCTTCCTTTCTTATGTTTTCATAGTACTGAAACTTCCCATTTTTGGCATTTTGCACAATATTAAGTAGGTACATATTTGTGTAGCTATTGGCTTAATGATTTTGGAATTTATGAAAGAAGATTTTTTTTAAAGATTTTATTTATATATGATTGAGAGAGAGAGAGAAACAGAGACACAGGCAGAGGGAGAAGCAGGCCCCACATGGGGAGCCTAATGCGGGACTCGATCCCAGGACCACAGTATTACGCCCTGAGCCTAAGGCAGGTGCTAAACCACTGAGCCACCCAGGGATCCCCATGAGAGAAGTTTGTAAAATGGTCTCGTCTACCCCTGTTACTCCAGACTGTGCTTGGAATATAGTAGTATATAGTAACAACTTAATTAAGTGAGTGAATGAGGCACATGAGTCAAAATTAGTAGGTGCATGAGGGACCATAAGTAGGTGATCATGCTTAGGAGCAGACAAAACTTGCATTCTTAAGCCAGGATGATCGCTTTCCACAGTGAGACAGTCGGGGTTATATACAGAGGACCTTTGATTTTATTGTGGATTGGAGATGAGTGATTGAAGTAGCAAGACTGAATCTTGGTTGCATGAAGTCATAGTTCTTATGGTAAAAGAATAGTTTGTCAGGATCAGTTTCATAATGGTGAGGTAAGTAGCTTGGCAATTTTACCTTGTGGTATAATTGAGAGTGCCTCATGGCAGAATATGAATTAAGGGAAGAAGAATGACCTTGTCCTTCATAGAGTGAATGAATGTTGTATTTAATTTTATTCTGGTGTACCCTTTACTATTTTCCTTTAAACATACACAGTGAAACACAAATATGTGCATGCACACACACATGGTATTTCCTTAATTTAAAAGATAGTTTTGCTCTAATACTATGACCATTTTTACTTTGCCAGCTAGTCTTTTAACATATTTGCAGGTTAAAATTTTTTAAAAAAAATATTTGCCACAGTTTCCCTCTTGTGTTTATAATAAAGTGATTTAAAATAGACTCAGGTGGGACGCCTGGGTGGCTCAGTGGTGTTAAGTGTCTGCCTTTGGCTCAGGGCGTGATCCTGGGATCCAGGATCCAGCATTGGGCTCCCTGCGAGGAGCCTGCTTCTCCCTCTGCCTGTGTGTCTCTGGTTCTCTCTGTGTGTATCATGAATAAATAAATACATCTTCTTAAAAAAAAAAAAAAAGACTCTGGGCTTCCTGTGTGGTAGTTTTAAATGATCTCATTGCATTTTTGTTTAATGCCTGCATAGTTGCTTTGTTTTTTTCTTAATTTAGTGACTAAGAGTGATGGCTTCTTCTCCCTCTTCCCACATTGACTGTCAAAATACGGAATTTAATATAATATGGCTTTTGCATAGTAGTCTTGCTTTGGATATTTCCACCAGTGGTTATTACTGAGAATTTAATTTCTTATAGCTCCTTACCATATGTGTCATAAAATTACCTAATCTTAGAAGCAGGCACTTTGTTTTCTAAGCATTTTATTTTCATATTCTACCCGAAGTGTTATTTTTTAAAGTTCATGTATATGAATAATACTAAGTGATCATAGGTAGTAATTGGGCATTATTTATTATTTCAGCCAAGAACTTTTATATGTAGAAAAACCAGTCTAATATTGTATCATTTTGTTATTTGTATCACAAAGAAATAATTATCTTTCTTTACCTGGTATTAAAAACATGGTAACTGCTTCAATTAGTTTAAGTTTTCTTTACTTTTTAAAAAAATATATGAGACTATGCTATCTTCAAAGAACACTTTTATATATCCCATTATGTAATAGTTAATCTTCTGCTACTATAACTAATCATTGGCTTTTAGAGCTAAAAAAAAAAATCATAGAATCAAATCTAATCACTCACTTTTTTCCATTGAAGAAACTGAGCCACAGAGGTTTTAAATCCAAAATTACACAGCTATTTCATGGCAGAAGTTATACTACAATAAAGGTCTAGTGGTTAGTGTATCTTTTACTAAACTCCCTTGTTTTTCCCTAATATGTGTAAACTGAACTTCCCTATTGTTTGTAACAATTCTGAAAATATGTTACCTGACATTTATTGAAGGTTTACATGCCAAGTGCTTTGTTGAGCACTGTCCATTTATCACATCAGTGCTCATAATTATTCTGTAAGGTAGCTTTGTACCCACTTTATAGGTAAGGATACTGAAACAATATAGTTCAGTTGACTTTAGGGTTCATAATGTGTTTAGTATTTCTGCATACCCCGTATTGTTCAGCCTAAAAAAATATTTATTGCTTCCTCATTTATCATGGATGAAATCTTGTGGAGAAAATTCATTTATAAGCCACATAGAGGATATCATGACATTACTTCTGTACTTTCCAGCATGGCATATTATTAACTTGAAAACCTTTCCTCAGCAAAGATGGATTAATATATAATATATTGGATAATATATTATACTTAAAATTCTAAGTGAATTACTGAGCCTGTTGTACCCCCGCCCCCCCCCAAAGGAGGAAACTGCAAACTAGATTTGGAGGTAGGCTTTGTCCAAGTGGGCTATGGCAAGCTGTTATCAGTGGGCTTGGTTTTTAATCACCAAAAGGGGGTGAGACAAGAAGAGAGGAATTTGGAAGTAATGTCCATTTCCCTAAGCTTATAACTTCTGAGTAGAAAGGTGGAGTGTTTCAAAAATATGCCCAACTCTTGATTTAACAAAGACTTCTTAGTTTTGGCCTTGATGGAGAAGGGAGAGGCTGTTTTTCTCCCCCCCCCCCACTTCCTAATTTATTTATTTAAAAAAATTTTTTTACATATTTTTTTAATTGGAGTTCAATTTGCTAACATATAGCATAACACCCAGTGCTCATCCCATCAAGTGCCCCCCTCAGTGCTCATCACCCAGTCACCTCCACCCCCTGCCAACCTCCCTTTCCACCACACCTTGTTCATTTCCCAAAGTTAGGAGTCTCTCATGTTCTGTCTCCCTTTCTGATATTTCCCACTCATTTTTTCTCCTTTCCCCTTTATTCCCTTTCACTATTTTTTATATTCCCCAAATGAATGAGACCATATACTGTTTGTCCTTCTCCGGTTGACTTATTTCACTCAGCATAATACCCTCCAGTTCCAACCACGTCGAAGCAAATGGTGGGTATTTGTCGTTTCTAATGGCTGAATAATATTCCATTGTATACATATGCCACATCATCTTTATCCATTCATCTTTTGATGGACACCGAGGCTCCTTCCACAGTTTGGCTATTGTGGACATTGCTGCTAGAAACATCGGGGTGCAGGTGTCCCGGCGTTTCACTGCATCTGTATCTTTGGGGTAAATCCCCATCAGTGCAATTGCTTGGTCGTAGGGCAGGTCTATTTTTAACTCTTTGAGGAACCTCCACATAGTTTTCCAGAGTGGCTGCACCAGTTCGCATTCCCACCAACAGTGCAAGACGGTTCCCCTTTCTCCACATCCTCTCCAACATTTGTTGTTTTCTGCCTGTTAATTTTCCCCATTCTCACTGGTGTGAGGTGGTATCTCATTGTGGTTTTGATTTGTATTTCCCTGATGGCAAGTGATGCGGAGCATTTTCTCATGTGCTCGTTGGCCATGTCTATGTCTTCCTCTGTGAGATTTCTGTTCATGTCTTTTGCCCATTTCATGATTGGATTGTTTGTTTCTTTGGTGTTGAGTTTAATAAGTTCTTTATAGATCTTGGATACTAGTCCTTTATCTGATAGGTCATTTGCAAATATCTTCTCCCATTCTGTAGGTTGTCTTTTAGTTTTGTTGACTGTTTCTTTTGCTGTGCAGAAGCTGCTTATCTTGATGAAGTCCCAATAGTTCATTTTTGCTTTTGTTTCTCTTGCCTTCGTGGATGTATCTTGCAAGAAGTTACTGTGGCTGAGTTCCAAAAGGGTGTTGCCTGTGTTCTCCTCTAGGATTTTGATGGACTCTTGTCTCACATTTAGATCTTTCCTCCATTTTGAGTTTATCTTTGTGTCTGGTGTAAGAGAATAGTCCAGTTTCATTCTTCTGCATGTGGCTGTCCAATTTTCCCAGCACCATTTATTGAAGAGACTGTCTTTTTTCCAGTGGATAGTCTTTCCTGCTTTGTTGAATATTAGTTGACCATAAAGTTGAGGGTCCACTTCTGGGTTCTCTATTCTATTCCATTGATCTATGTGTCTGTTTTTGTGCCAGTACCACACTGTCTTGATGACCACAGCTTTGTAGTACAACCAGAAATCTGGCATTGTGATGCCCCCACTATGGTTTTCTTTTTTAATATTCCCCTGGCTATTCAGGGTCTTTCTGATTCCACACAAATCTTAAAATAATTTGTTTCAACTCTCTGAAGAAAGTCCATGGTATTTTGATAGGGATTGCATTAAACGTGTATATTGCCCTGGGTAGCATTGACATTTTCACAATATTAATTCTGCCAATCCATGAGCATGGAATATTTTTCCATCTCTTTGTGTCTTCCTCAATTTCTTTCAGAAGTGTTCTGTAGTTTTTAAGGTATAGATCCTTTACCTCTTTGGTTAGGTTTATTCCTAGGTATCTTATGCTTTTGGGTGCAATTGTAAATGGGATTGACTCCTTAATTTCTCTTTCTTCAGTCTCATTGTTAGTGTATAGAAATGCCACTGACTTCTGGGCATTGATTTTGTATACTGCCACACTGCCAAATTGCTGTATGAATTCTAGCAATCTTCGGGTGGAGTCTTTTGGGTTTTCTATGTATAGTATCATGTCATCTACGAAGAGGGAGAGTTTAACTTCTTCTTTGGAGAGGCTGTTTTCCTTGAGAATTTGTGACCACAGTTCTGTCATCACCCAGATTTTAGTTTCTAGTGTGGTCTACGAACCATCAAGACAATAAGTTAACTTAAAATATGATCCTGGTTGTGGTGTTTAATCTCTGGGTATCTAGTAGTAAACAGAGACATTTGTTGTGGCATATATCTTCAACTATGGCAATGTATTTGAAGAAGAAAGCCTGTGAAATGTAAACTCAGAATCCGGAATTATCAAAGAACTTGAAAATAATCCACCAAGAGCAGAGTTTGCAGAGACCTTCAATGACCAACTTAGATTCCTAGAATTTCAGATAAAGTAATTATTGGAAATAGTATAAAATGGCTATGTTTAAAAGTATTAAAGTAGCAAAAGATGGAATTGAAAATATGAAAGAGGCACAGATATAGTCAATAAAAGCTAGGTAGGGATCCCTGAGTGGCTCAGTGGTTTAGTGCCTGCCTTTGGCTCAGGGCGTGATCCTGGAATTCTGGGATCGAGACCCACGTCAGGCCCCCTGCATGAAGCCTGCTTCTCTTTCTGCCTGTGTCTCTGCCTCTCTCTCTCTCTCTCTCTCTCTCTCTCTCTCTCTCATGAATAAATAAATAAAATCTTAAAAAAATAAAAGCTAGATAATTTAAAAATATATATAGTCTTTGTAGGTCGAAAGCCACTGAATGGATTAAATAGATACAGCCAAAGACAGTATTAGTGAACTTGAAGTGGAAATAAAGAAATTATCCAGAATGTATCCCTGAAAATCGAGATGAAAATGTGAGATACAGTAGGTAAATAAATCTGGACAGTAGGATGAGATAATTCTATATATGTAGTAAGATTCCCGGGAGGAGAAACTAGGAGAGAGGCGATATTTAGAGACTTTTTTTTTACTCCACAAAATTGGTAAAAGATGTGAATCTTCAGATTTAAGAATCATAAATCCCAAACAAGCAAAATAAACCTTTAGGTGGATACATTGTTGTGAAACCCTACTCTGCTAAAGACAAATATAAATATTTAAAAGCAACTCAAAAGGAGAAGAAATTAATGGCATGCTCTGCCAACATTAATGTTAATTTTTTAGTTTCCCATACTTGGTAATGAAGATGTCAGGGATAAAGCAAATTACTTGTTTTTGAATACCTATTATACTTGAGGCATCGTACTCAGCTATGAAATTCTCTTTGAGTAGGCTCATACAATCTAGTGATCCTCCCCTTTCTAACCAAAATGAATTAGTGAATCTTCTTGTCAGACTATATCCAGAAGTTGTAAGTTCTTCACTACTTTAACCAGGCTCTGCGTCCCCTTCCAATTGAAAAGATTTCTTTTTCTACTTCCTTACACTCAGAAATGTCCAAATTCCCACACCTGTAGTCATAACACAGTAGGGCAATCATGTAATTATTTTATATGTTAAATATGTAAACTTGAGAAGCAGGTTAATTCTAAATAATGCAGATTAGTTTTCCAAGAAAGTATGCATTTAGTATGACAAAGATATGTAGGAGGGAGACTCTGATTCAGAGTTTTAGAGTTAGCAGCAAATTTTAATTTAAATTTTATTAATTTAATTTAATTCTTAATATAAGGAATAACTCCTTATGATATAGTTTACATATCATAAACTTATGATATATAAAATTTTTCATAAGTTTCCTTATGATTTATAAGGATTTATTCCTATATTAAGAATTATAAACTTGATAGAGTGTGTTGTTTTAAATTAAGGCATTTCTTTTCATCATTCTTTTAGTATGGAGAAGATATTCTGGCTTAACTCAGTCCTAGAGCGTCACTTCATTTGCTTTTCCATGTTAAAAATAACAAAATGATCAATAATAATAAAAAAAAATGACCACTATCTTTTAAAGGTTACTGCCTCCCATTTGCTTATTTTATCCAAGGGAGACGAGTCTCTCAAGTGTACCCAGAAAGCTGGTTGTCTCTCAAGAGCAAGATTCTTGCCTCCCCAGCTACTCCTGTTCAGACTATTACTTTCTTCTCAGGTAATGAGTCTTTCTCTAATTTCACTTTATCCCTTTATTCCTGCCTTAAAAGGATAAATACTTAACTTTTAATATCAACTATTTGGAAGGTCTTTCCTACTTTGTTTTGTGTCAGGTTTTTTAATAGTTCTGCTAAAATGGCTATCCTGTCAGTCTGTATCTTCAAATAATTTTTCCCTTCTTCAGAAACTTTTATTATTGGCTTATTATCCTGTTATTTTATTATTTTTGTGTATCTAGCATGAATCTTGACTGCTTGAGTGTCCTGAGTGACATTTTATTTTATTTTATTAATTTAGAATTTATAAGACTTGTAACAAAAAGCACAGTCCTCTGGGCCCCTTTCATCTTCACTTCTTTTTTAGAGGCAATCATTTTCAGCTAATTCTTAGATATTTACCTCTACATTTTTAAATAAAGTGCTTGTAACAATTTTCTCATCTTTCATGTTTAGATAGTATCTACATACATTCTACTACCACAAACTTCTTGCCATAAAACAACATGAATTTATCTTCTTACAGTTCTGTACCTTAGAGTCTGAAATGAATCTCATACTAAAATCAGGGTATCAGCTTCCTTTTGGAAGCTTCTCAGAATCTGTTTCTTTGCTTTTTCCACCTTTAAATGCCATGTGCATTCATTGGCCTGTGACCTTTATCCCCCATCTTCAAAGCTAGCAACATCACTGTGGTAGTGTTTGTGTCATTATGTGTCTTTCTCTGACTCTTCTCTTCTGCCCCCTCCTTTCATTTTTAAGAACCTTGGTGATTATATTGGGTCCACCAGGATAATGCAGAGTAATTTCCCTATTTCAGATCAGCTGATTAGCAAGCTTAACTTCATCTGCAACCTTAATTCTCCATTGCCATGTAAGGTAATATACTCACAAGTCTTAGATTAGGATGTGGACATTTTTGGTAGGGGGAGGTGGGTAGCCTTATTGTGCCTTCCAAAGAGGTTTAAGCTTTTAGGGCTGACACTCATTGACTGTCTCCATCTTTAGTCTTTTTTTCTCTGAAATTATCTAATTATATCACAAGTTTTGCTTAAATTTATATTTAGTAATAATATATTATGACCATATATGGATGAATTATAGTATACTGAATTATACTGAAAATTAAATAATTTTTCCCTGTGCAACTTTTATTCTAGGAGTTAATAACTGCCCTATTAAAATTTGAGTAGTGTTCTATGTACTTATTATTAATTGCCCAGAACTTTCATAGTAACATGTCTTCTCGGAACGCCTGGGTGGCTCAGCGGTTGAGCATCTGTCTGCCTTCAGCCCAGGGTGTGATCCGGGAGCCCCAGTATCGAGTCCCACGTCGGGCTCCCTGCATGGAGCTTGCTTCTCCCTCTGTCTGTCCCTCCCTCTCTCTCTGTGTCTCTCATGAATAAATAAAATCTTCAAAAAAAAAAAAAAAAAAACATGTCTTCTCTCAGTAGTTCCAGTACATGAGATAGTTTAAATTTGTAGTCATTATTCTTTTAATGCACTTTTTTCCTCTTTGAATTTCTATTTGTTTCTAATCCTACCAAAGAGCTATCTTGAAGTTTTATTTTATCATTATTCTCGGAATTCTCTTTCCTGTTATGTTGGATCACGTGTTTCTTAGATCACATATGTGGTTCTTTCTTGATTTACTCCCTATTTTTGGTGGAGCACAATTTTGTGGTTATCTTTCCAGGAGAAGTAAATTTTTTCTCAGATCTGGCATATCTTTTTTTTTTTTAAATTTATTTATTTATTCATGAAAGACAGAGAGAGAGAGGCAGAGACACAGGCAGAGGGAGAAGCAGGCTCCATGCAGGGAGCCTGACGTGGGACTAGATACAGAGTCTCCAGGATCACGCCCTGGGGTGAAGGCAGGTGCTAAACCGCTGAGCCACCCGGGCTGCCCAGATCTGGCATGTCTGATGAATCTTTCTTCTACCTTCATATGTGATTGATAGTTTGGCTATTATAGATTTGTAGGTTGGGAATAATTTTTCTACAGAATTTTAAAAGCACTGTCTTATTGTTTCCTTGTTTTTAGTGTTGCTGTTGAGAAGTTTGACGCCCTTCTAATTGTATGTTGTATATTTCCATGTTATGTCTTTCTGTTTTTATGCATGTTTGTTTATTTATCTCATAGGAGCTTCTCTTTCAGATGTTGGGCTTCTGCTATGTATATGTTTTTTCATTTGTTGTGGTGGATTTATGGTGTACCTTTTTAATTAGAAACTTTTGTTCCACAGTTTGGGAAAATCTTGAATTATCTCTTTAATTATTTTCTCCATTTTGTTAATAGTCTTTTTGGAACTTTGGGTTTTAGATATTTGGTTGTTTATACTGATCCTTTGATTTTATTGTAATTACTCTTACATTTTCAATCTCTTAGGATTTTATGTTTTAATATATGGTAAATTTCCTCAACTCTATTTTCTTATTTTCCTATTTGAAGAGAATTAACATCATGTTTTTAATTTCTAAGGACTATTATTTTCTTTGAAAAAAATTTTTTTTTATGATTTTACTTATTTGAGAGTGAGAGACTGAGTGAGAGAGAGCATGAATAGGAGGGAGGGGCTGAGGGAGTGGAAGAAGCAGACTCCCCTGCTGAACAGGGAACAGAATGCAAAGCTTGATCCCAGAACCCATGAGATCATGACCTGAGGTGAAGGCAGAAGCTCAACTGACTGAGCCACCTAGGTGCCCGTTCTTTGAAAATTTTAACTAAACATCTAGTTTATGTTATAGTATCTTCTGTACTGTCTCCTAGGATAGTAATTGTAATTATTACTAAGATTTTTTTTTGATATTATTTGGTTACCTCATTTCTTTTCTGGGTTTTTAATTCTCTATATCTTGAAGTGATTGTCATATGATATCTGATGGTCCTTCATATTTAGAATAAAATACTAAATCTGTGTTTAAAGTTGGAGCTTGTTGAATTGCTGGTGTCATTGTAGGGAATTGGACATTACTTACTTTTTGTTGGAGGATAGTCATTTATCAGTATCTCTGATTCCTTCTTCTTGGACTGGCCAGTTTCTACTGAGAGAAATCCTTCTATTTCCTTTCTGAAGGTTATAAGCCTATCATTCAGAGTTCTTAGTAAATAAAAGAAGATCTCTTCATCCAGCACATAAACCCCATATAGATTTTTAGACAATCTCCTGTTTTTAGCATGTACCCTTTTCTTTGGTTTTATCCCATAGTTCAAAATCCTTTTGGTTTAACTTCTCCAGAGTGTACCCTTAATCTTTTGCCTGGATGAGTGTGGGGGATTTGCATGACTGTATGGATTAAGGGAAGGGATCTGTGGTTATTAGATAGACTTTTAGTCTCTCATTTTTTAGCCTCATCTGCATTCCTGCACTCTGAACTTCCTGGCTTCTGTAATTTTTAATTTTTCAAGGCTTACTGAAAGTCAACTTGTTTCTAGTAGAATAGAGAAGAGTGCCTGTGGGAAATTGAACCAAGTCATCTCATTGCTACCTGTTTATCAAATATTCCTCTTTAAAACTTTTGATGATAGCTTCTGCCTCCTTGAGAATTGCTTATTCAGCTATTATCTTTTCATTTTCATTTCTTTGTGGGTTTAAGGCCCTAAAATTTTTTTGATAGTCTTTTAGTGGTAGTGAAGAGAGGGCACATAGGTAAATTTACATGGAGTTTGACTCCTTAATCTTTTACTTAGATATACACGCAGATATGTAGGCAATTCTTATCAGTTTATCTTTTAATAATTACAAGAGTGATCATAAGGTGATTTTTGAACACTGGAGAGTTGACAACTGAGGGTTAAGGTCTCAAGGGGATAGAAGAATTGTGACAGGCAAGAAAATTGGTGGAAAAGAATTGGAGTTAATGGTATACCACAGGACTAGGAATATGTGATAGAAGTTGATATTTTCCAGAAAAGTACTACAAAGAAATAATAGTGAAGTATTTCATATTAAATTCTATTACAAAACTTTAGTATTATTTTCAGGTTTTTTTTATTGAAATTAAATTTCAGTTGCAGTGTCTCAGAAATTCTCTCTTGTCTTCTAGTGGGCTGTCACTGCAGCATTTGAGTAAATGTCTGTGAGAGTGGCTGGAAAGGGAGTATTTCAAATGTTAGATACTGTCATTATCTTTGTGACTGTCCTGTTAACTCATGTCAGCTGACTGCATCTTACCAAATATTGTGCCTCTTCTCCAGATTAAGTTCTGTGTAAAATTGAGCTGTTTTCTGATTTAAGTATCTTGAACAGTAACGTAACAGTAATAATAATGCCTTAAGCTACCTAATCACTCAGCTACATAGTTAATGCTGCCTCTACCCAAAGTCATGCTTTTTGAGTTAAGAGCTTTTGCTCTTTTAGTTTCATCATGTTGCAGGAGGTTTCCTTTTCCACTTTCAGGAAGCCTCATTCAATAGGACACAGTATGGATGGTGCTCTGAATTGCTTAATGCCAACACTGTACTCCTTTTTACTTTCCTAGTGCTGATGTCTGGGCATTATGCAGATTTTGGTTTGAAGGTGGAGTAGAAGGGGAACACAAGTTTATTTTTTATTAAGGCATTCTTTTTAAGGGAGGCCTGGCTTGCTCAGTCTGTACAGCATGCGACTCTTGATCTCAGGGTCATGAGTTCATGCTCCACATTGGGTGTAGAGATTATGTAAATAAATAAATAAACTTAAAAAAAAGATCCCTCACCCCTTTTTAAAGAACACTTTCAGTTTCACAGTCAAAATGAGGGGAGGTTAGTTTCCCATATATGCCCTGATGCACACATGCACAGCCTCCACCAATATCGGCATCTCCCACCAGAGTGGTACTTTTGTTACAGTGGATGAACTGTAACACTCACATAGCATAATCACCCAAAGTCTGTAGTTTTAATTGACAATATATATATATATCTTTTTTACTAGCAGTGTTTCTCCATTGTTGAAGTCCATCAAGAGTGATCTATAATTTATTTTTTTAAAATCTCACCTTATAGCCTTTAAAACAAATTTCTTTATAAAAGAGCCTTTAGGGATCCCTGGGTGGCGCAGCAGTTTAGCACCTGCCTTTGGCCCGGGGCATGATCCTGGAGACCCAGGATCGAAACCCACGTCGGGCTCCCGGTGCATGGAGCCTGCTTCTCCCTCTGCCTATGTCTCTGCCTCTGTCTCTCTCTCTCTCTCTTTCTCTGTGTGACTATCATAAATAAATAAAAATTAAAAAAAATAAAAGAGCCTATATTGAGAAATTATGCATAATGATGCTTTAGTTACTAAAAGACGTTTTAAAATATTTGAGAAATATATTCATAAAAATGTAAACTAAGTTTGTAGTCTAAAACAAGATGCTTTATATGTATATGAGATTCTTACCAGAAGAAGTTCTAGGCAACTTCTTCTGATAATAGTATTACATATAGTATGTGTTAAGTATTAACAAAGACTTGTCATTTGTCATGGCACTTTGCTCACTTAGCCAGAAGAGCATGAAACTCTTGATCTAGGGTGAGTTTGAGCCCCATGTAGGATGAAGGGATTACTTACATAAATAAAGATAAAAAAAAAAAAGACCTACCATTTGTGATTCAAGATAGAGTCCTAAATGTTATAAACTGTACAAGAAGCAGCATTATAAAATAATTTAAAAACAAAGCCATTTTGGCCTATTCATATTCTTTTTCTTTTACACCTATCAGAAACTAATACAACTCTTTCCATTCTGAACACCATCAGCAACCCTTGAAAGAATCTTTGAGTAGCTCTTGACTGCTGACCACTATATATATGGTGGTTTTATATATGTTTTGAAAATTGGTAGAGAACGGAAGTCTCTTGTGGTGGCTTGAGGGTTAGGGACGAAAGTGTCATTCCATTTTATAACCCTCTCATCATCTAACATGATTAAAGCAATGTAAATCATCCAATGATTATAATTTCCCATAACTGCAGTAAATATTAAATATGTAGGGTACCTCAGCTTCCTTTCCTATAAGGAGAAATGTGATCAGGTCTTACCACTTTCTGCTTGGACACTTGGCAAAAACCTATTTCTCTAAGTCTTGGTTTTCCCCTATGTAAAATGGAATGGTAATGGTCACCTTGGGGGGGGTTGTTTTGTTTTGGAGATAAATAAATAAAATAACAAACTAGCACTAGGGACTGGCAGTAAGTGCTCAATGCGTATTAGGTGCTATGATAACTAGTACTACTGTTAAAACTGTTACTACTATGACTATGTTTCTATAAATACATATTTATATAAATATTGTCATCATTTAATTTTCAGAGATACTACTTTAGATTTTTGAGTCCTGGATTTTGAGGATCTGATTTAAAATCTAATACCACCATAGAAAACTATATAAATACACATTTCAGACTTCTGTTCTGGGGATAATAGATACCATTTTAAATGGAAACAACAGAGGTGGTGAATATTGGAAAATAGCAACCAATCAGTATACTTTTATGTAACGACCATATGGAAATTAGTAAATAAACAGGCCCTTCCAAAATGATTGCTAGTATATGAGAGGGTGTTTCTTAAGATGATGCTTTATAATCATTTGCAAATCACGTAGTGTGTTGGTTAAACTGCAGATTCCTGGGCCATATCTGAGAAAGACACTTGGAAGATTATGGGGCTTCTTGAACATACTAAAGTTGAAATGAAAGGTTGCAAAGTGAGGTTTAATGTGTCTGTCATAGAAAGTTTATGGTTTTCTTAATTACTTATACATGTTCTACTTAGAGTTTCAAATGTGAGGGATAGTATATATTTGACCAAAATGTGGAATGTGGAAAAGAAGGGAAATTATATTGGTCGATGTTAGTGAATATAGGGAAAATGAATGGTATGTCTTCTCTGATGGGATCAAATTGTATTAAACTCCCTAGGTCTTTTACTCCTGTAGGACGTGGAGCAAAATTTAACTAAAGTCCTGGAGTCCAATGTATCTTAATCTGAAAATGAGGATGATGAACATTTTTATTATAGGCTTGTTAAGAGGATTGAAGGAGATAACATGTATAACACAGAATAAGTCCTGAGGAAATGTTAGTTGATTAGAGTTCCTCATCATTATAATTAAGTGGTTTATAATATTGTCAGTTCTCAAGGTTCCTCTGCCTGTTGAATTCTCACCTACTGTTAAGGGCCAAGATGAGTTTCTTCCTTTTGAATTAAGTTTTCCCTATCATTTATTTTATGGTAATTATTATAATAATCTGTGCTTCAGTGTCTTTCAGCGAGTAGCATATAGTACAGATGTTAATATCCACTTTTTTGTTAATTGATATAGAATACCATTGATTTTTTAAATCTGCACATGGTAGTTTAATTTTGCTTATCAGCTATTATATTTTAACTTAGGAGCTGTTCCAAGCTGTCTTGTTTATCTTTCCTTATTCTTCCTGACAGAAGATATTTTGTGGTTCTGTTTATGCAGAAAGTTTCCTATTTAAATTAAATGTCTCTGTCTAAATGAACCTCAATTTATAAATTAGTTTCAAAAATAAATATCTTACTCTGTATTTTAAAACTAAATATGATTTTTTAAAGTTTTCTTGTTTTTTAAACAAATACTTGTTTTAAAACATTTATTAGTATTTCTTGAGCTTGACTAATCAAAAGCTGACTACGTAAGTATAGTTATGAGAATACAGACTATTTATTTTAAAATTGCATCCTTTCACCTCCTAAATGCTAAACTATGAAACCTAACATAAATACTGTAAGAACATCTGAGGCAGATAATTAAAGTATAATTAAGTTTAAATGCCTTGGTGAAGGAGTATAAAAATTATTTAAATTCAATCGGCTAGTACATTTGCAGTTTTCTTTTATTAGGTGTGAAATCTAAGAATCCCCTGCCAACTCTTGAGGGCTCAATCCAGAATGTTGAATTGAAGTACTGCAGCACATCATTGGTCAAATGTGCCTCTGGGACCGTGGGATCAATAAAAATTTGTGCCAAAGCCCCAGGTATGTGCAGCTGGACCGTGTAAAAGTTTATTGCCTGTATAGGAGAATTGGCCTTGCATTTTACAAGGAGCGTTACTGAAACAAGAATTTGCTCATTGTTCCTATGAATCAGAGGTTTTAATTTTTTTTTTACTTTAAAATTTTTTAATTGTGCCAAAATGATACTTCTTTACTTTAATAAATTAATTTTTACTTAAGGAAAAAATGCATGGTTATTAGAGTGGTTATGAGGGAGAAAAATTAAAAATTTACTCTTATACTTTTGGAGGGAATAGGAAGTATAGATATATATGACACTTAAAAATTAAAATGTTGTTAATATAATAAACAGATAACAACTGTTTTTTAATTTTTGTATTTGACTTCACTTTCCTGCCAATTCTTTACTTCATACCATTTTCCATAAACACTTGTGATTTAAGTTTTTTCAGTACAACCAAAATTTCTTGGTAAGTTTAAGGAGGTACAGATTTTGTTGAATATTTAGAATATAGTATGTTCAAGTTGTTTCCTTTTATAATCTCATTGAACATGTTGTATATTCATTAGCTAAATATTAAAACTTACTTTGTTAAGAATCAAAAGTGCTTTTAAGTTTATCACTCATACTTTTTAGAATATAAATGTACAGCTACAATGACCAAATATAACTGAAGTGTTATATTATGATAATATATTTTAAGAGCAAGCATCCTCAAGCTACTCCTATATTTTTTTTATAAGAATTGTTTCATTAATGTTTCTCTTCAGGTGACAGTGGAAAAGAGAAGTTGATTCCATTGCTTCAGGGTCCTTCTGACACTAAAGACCTTCATAGTAGCAAGTGGCTCAATGAGAGTAGAAAGCCAGAATCCCTCTTAGCTCCAGATTTGACAGCCTTCACAGTCCAAGTTCCACAGTATATGGATTACTGCCATAATTCTGGTGAGGACAAATTTATCATTATTCACTTATTTTGCATTTTCTTTTCCAGTAAGGCTTTTAAAAGGATTTTTAAAAAACCAATTTGTGTCCATTGGGATACTCCCTACAGTTGTGCTCTATGAAACTTCAAGTGTAGTGTTTTTGTATCATTTTTGATAAATGATAAGTTTATAAACAATAATGATTTTATATGAGAGTTCAGTTTTTGGTATAACAATCTTAGATTCATATCTACTAAATCCAACTGAGTTTTAAAACCTACCATATCATGTAATAGGTAGAAAAGAGTAAAAGAAATTGAAAACATTGGAAAGAGAAACTACTTTTCCTTGGGATAGTGGCACTTTGTGACCCATCATTTGCCAAATGAAAATCAGGTATTTGAGCCTTCTGCAATTTTGCAGAAAGGAAGAAATGTTGATAATGGAACCAAGAAAAAAAAAAAAATCTCTGAGGTCAAGATCCTCTTTCTTAGAGTTATTTTTCTAGTAGCATTTTGCCTAGAATCTTTTTCATTTTATTCAACACCATAATAGCAAAGGTACACCTCTTGTGTTGATAGAGGAGATAACAGAAGGATCCACAAAGACTGAGATTAAAAAATATATATACACACACATCATATATATACATATATATACATATATATATGGTAAGTAGAGACTATTATCAGCCATGAGTTCAGTTAGTCAGTAGTGGTTAGTAAAGGCAAAGTGGTCAAAGAGTCTAGAAATAAGATTGCTATATACATATTTTTTAAAAGAGTAAGGGTACCAATTTCTTTTAAAGAATTAAAGGGACGGCCCCGATGGCCTAGCAGTTTAGTGCCACCTTCGGCCCAGGGTGTGATCCTGGAGGCCCGGGATCGAGTCCCACGTCAGGCTCCCTGCATGGAGTCTGCTTCTCCCTCTGCCTGTGTCTCTGCCTCTCTCTCTCTCTCTGTTTCTAATAAATAAATAAATAAAATAAAAAAAATATATATAAAGAATTAAATGGCTAGTGAAGAGTTGGTTTCAAATAGCTGCCTAAGAGTAGAGCTCTCTAATATTTAACAAGTATTGTGACTTAAAATGCTAAGCATCACTGCACTAATTTCAAAGGAGGAAACCATAAAAAGATTTGTAATAATTGACCAGACAGATAGTATATGGAAGTGAATATTTGAAGCAGTGTACAAGGACATGAAAAAATATTTGAAAGATTAATTTTTGTTACAGTAGCATTTGCAGCCTGTAAATACATGCACATTAAAAACTAGAAATTAGTATTTGAAATGTGAACTTGAGGATCCTCTGTTAGCATGCTTCTAATAAAGACAATACTTCTTGAAAAGAAGTTTCAGCCTGGTGAGAATTGGTATAGAGCCCAAAGTAAAAATGTGAAGATGAGGCCAAACCCAAACTAAGACCGTGCATATGATTAGAGGATTTTACTTACCTTTTAAGGCAGGGACTGGTAAACATTTTAATAGAGAGCCATATAACTAATATTTTAGGCTTTGTGGACCATGTTTTCTCTGTGTTAGCTATCAAGTTCTGCTATTATAGCAAAGAAATAGCTGTAGATAAAATGCGAACAAATGGATAAGATTGTATTTCAATAAAACTTTATTTACAGAAACAAAAGAGTGAGCCAGATTTAGTCTATGTCATTTACTTATGTTTTTAGGGATAAGGGATTGGGGTGGATAAGCATCATCATGCTGTTTAAAATGCCTATTTAATCCCATTCCATAATTAGGTTGTTGAGTAAACTTCTATATATATATAATTATCCATTTAGTAGCTTGGTTTTTTTTTTTTTTTTTTTTTTTTTTAAGAATTTATTTGAGAGAGTGAGCATGGTGGAGGGAGAGGAGAAAAAGAGAGGGAGAGAGAGAGTTTCAAGTAAACCCCTCAGTGAGGGCAAAGCCCAGTACAGGGCTTGGTCTAATAACCCTGAGATCATGACCTGAGCTGAATTCAAGAGTCTGATGCTTAATGGACTAAGCCACCCAGGCACCCATCCATATAGTATTTTTTGATAGGTTTTGTTTTCAAGTCATCACGTCGTTAAAATGTTATTAAAATATTATTAAAATGACCCAACCATCCATTTAGTATTTTGATACCTAAGAAGAGACTAAGCTTATTTGAATCTACAACCGCATATTAAAGTTGGACAGGGCCTCCTCATTTTTTGTTTTGCCATATACACAGAGTTAATGAGTCAAGCTTATAATCTGATCTTTCTCATAACAATATTTTATATTATTTTTGTGATTTAAATGCATTTCTAGGGTCACAAAAATGTATTTGCATTTCTAACCTTTTAAATATGCCTAAAAGTAAACTATTATGTAAAAAAGGGTAAAGTTTTACATTTTTCTTGCAATAAGAAAATTTCCCTAATCTTCAACATTACTGTTACATTTAGTGATATATTTTTGGATTTGTGTGTAAAATTTTAATGTGGTTATGTATTTGATGCTTTGAAATTATTCCTTTGGGTATGTTTTAATCCTAAAATGAAAGGTTGTTTTTACTTAAACTACATTCATATACTTAATTTAGGGCATTTTTAAATTTAAATTTTCTATCCACCTTAGAACTGCCACTCACATTCATGGTTTAGGTATTTATGATAAAACTAGTTTTGAAATAATATTGATTAATCCTTATGTTCTTGTAACAAGATTTAAATTGGAGATGTATATGTTTGTTTGTGTGTGTGTAACTCAGGAGTAGACAAATAATAAGTAAATAAAGTTTAAGTGAAAAAATAATTTATTAACAATCCTTTAAGATTTTACTGAAATATCACCTCTTCAGCAAGGACTTTCATGGCAATTGCATACAAAAATTATTTTCTCCCTTAAAAACAAGTGCATGTACACACATGCACACACACATTGACACATACTTCTTATTTTTCTACTCTTAGTACTTATTACAGTTTTACTGTAATGTATCTGTTGCTGATTTATCTTGTTGATTTTTTTGTCCTGCTTTTAGAATTTAATCTTCATTTAAGCAGGAATTTTTGTCTGTTTTGATTACTACTCTATTCCTAGTGTCTAGAACAGTATCCTATATACACTTGGCTATCAACAAATATTTAAGGAATGAATAAGTAAGTAATGATTACATTTACTTTTATTTGGTTTTTGAGGTTGGAGCACCTAAAGGAAATGACGCAGAACCAGAAGTCTTTCCAAATGTTTCTTTAAAAAAAAAAAAAAAAAGATTCTGGGTAGTTAAATCCTTCTAGCTGAACAATTAAAGAGAAGCATAAGTAGTCTTTGCTGTCTGTTTCACAAATACATGTTCAGGAACCAATTAATGATGCTTCTATTTCTTTTCTTTTTTTAAAAGATTTATTTATTTTAGACAGTGCTTGTGAGCGTTGGGGGTGGGGCAGAGGGGCAAAAGGAGACAGAGAATTTCAAGCAGACTCACTATGGAGCACAGGGCCCCACATGGGGCATGATCCCGTGACCTGAGACCATGACCTGAGCTGAAAATAAGAGTTGGTTATGTAACAGACTGAGCCATCCAGGCACCCCATGATGCTTCTATTTTTTTACATTCATACAGATATTAGGAATCAAATAGAGAAATAAGATGCTTCTTTGGCTCCTTCAGAGGTAGACGTGCTTGGTGACTATAATTATTGTATGTAAAATATTTTAAGATGGGTTCTTACTATTTTTTCCTTTTTAATTATAGGTTGGTTCTTCTTCATATGCTATATTTTACCTATAGTTTATAGGCAGATTCTGCTTGTTAAAAAGTTCTGAATCCTTGTTAATCTTGGTATTAATGTCTAGATAAATTTTGAGGTGTCTGATATTTAAGAATATAAAATGATGGGGATCCCTGGGTGCCTCAGCGGATTAGCGCCTGGCTTTGGCCCAGGGCGCGATCCTGGAGTCCTGGGATCGAGTCCCACGTCGGGCTCCCGGCTTGGAGCCTGTTTCTCCCTCCTCCTGTGTCTCTGCCTCTCTCTCTCTGTTTCTCTCTCTATCATAAATAAATAAATAAATCTTTAAAAAAAAAGAATATAAAATGATTACAAAGTACTGTGTAAACCTAGAATCAAAGGAATTTAGAGGTCTCCCATTTTAGTTTCTAAGCCAACGTTAGGACTTTTTATTTTTTATTTTTTTTTTTTACGTTAGGACTTTTTAAAACGTGTCTCCTTCTCTCTTCTCCTTCTCTAGATCTCTTGGCCTTCTTTCAGTTTCTCACTGGTGATTATGCTTTTGCACATACTATTTTTCCTGTGTGGGATTCTCACAATTACCCTTACCTTTTCACTTTATATCTGTTTAATTCCAGCTCAGTCTTAAGATCATAGCTCAACTACTACCTCTTCAGGGAAGCCTTGATACCCCTTTCCCCTACTCCCCATCACCCAATTTGATTAAGTAGCTTTGTTACATTCATTTTTATGGTTCACTGTACTTTTCTTTGATAGTACTTAATGACAGTGTGCATTTACATAGTTGGGTGATTTGAATGCCGTGTGTCCTTCTTGCTTGACAGTGAGTTGTGTGAGGGCAGAGTTAGTTACTGGTTACTTACTTTATCTCCAGGACTTAACATTGTCTAACATATAGGGAATGTTTTGAGAAATCATTTGTTGAATGAATGAAGAAATAGACATTTATGGCAGATGGTCAAGGGTATGAACATATTTGATAAATAGTAAGTTGTTAATAAATGTTAATAGCCTTCCCCTTTCTGTCCTTATATTTCTCTCTCTTTCTTCTTTGAATATACATATCTGTCACTGGAGAGAATATCTAACAGTATCTTTCTTTGTTAGACAGCTCTCATTACTATTAGATCCTTTATTGAACTGTAACTTCCATTTCTTGGTCTGGTTGTAGTTTTATAAATGACATGAAATAACATATGAGCCCTAAATATACCTGACAAAACTTACTATCTTGTTTTTCTTTATTTTCCTCTCTCATTATTCATCGTCTTTAGTCTTTGGAATTTACCCTATGATCATATCTTTTCTGTTGGAATCTTAGTCTTTCTTGGCCACCAGGTGTGAAAAGAAGAGTCTCTTTTGTAGGTCTGAGTTTTTGCATACCTTATAAATGGTGGCACTGATTGCCCTTTGTTCTGGACTATTCAGGGATTTTTGTATGGTCAAGAGCCTTGAAAGATAGATTTAGTATCCTTGAAGAGCCAGTGGATGGTATTGTTAACTGCCCGTTATAAAATATTTGATTCTTCAACTCAAGATTCATCTCTTATCCTGCATCGCTCTGCATGTGCAGACATCCATCTGGATACATCTTTGTCATCACCTCTGTGAAACTTGGGGGCAAGGGGAACTGATGCAAATATGTTGATAGTTGTGCATTTCCTATCCCATGAGTAATAAAGTCCTTTGTCTTTGACTCAGGAATCTCCTGTCTTCTATATCATTCATAGCTTTGGTAGGGTAAAATCTTAGGCTCACAATTCTTGACACCAGAACGGTGTAGTTTCTTGGTTCTCCTTGCTGAACCATCTTCATGTCTCTCCTCAACCATGGTACTCCCTCCTTATCTGTAGGGGATACGTTCTGAGATCCCCCAGTGGATGTTGAAACTGCAGGTAGTATTAAATCCTGTATATACTATGTTTACCTATACATACATATATAATAAAGTTTAAGTCCTAAATTAGACATAGGAAGAGATTAATAGCAATAACTAATAATAAAATAGAACAGCTATCTAATATAAAAATTTTATGATTATGGTCTCTCTCAAAATAGCTTATTGTAATGTACTCATCCTTTTTCTTGTGATGATGAGATGATTAAATTCCCATGTGATAAGTCAAAGTGAGGGGAATCATGTCAGCATTATACTATCAAGTTACTGTTGACATTCTAAGGATATTTCAGGAGAGGATCATCTATTTCTGGATTGTGGTGACCATGGGTGACTGAAACCATGGAAAGTGAACTTGCAGATAAGGTAGGACTATGGTGTTTTGTTTTGTTTTGTTTTTACCTTAAATATAGATCATTCTTGAGATTCTATTCCTGGTCTTCTTTCTACTCAAATGATGTAATCAACACTACTGTTTTTAGCAACCAACCATATGTTTATGTCTCTCCATTTATTTTCTTTTGAAATCCAGACTCCAAATTTCAGCCACCTCTTGACCATTGTCCTGTGGATATTTTATATTTTTTAATTTTTTACATTTTTTTAAAGATTTTATTTATTTATTCATGAGAGAGAGAGAGAGAGAAAGGCACAGACACAGGCAGAGGGAGAAGCAGGCTCCATTCCATGCGGGGAGCCTGATGCAGACTCGATCCCAGGGCTCCAGGACCACACCCTGGGCTGAAGGTGGTGCTAAACCACTGAACCACCCAGGCTGCCCATCCTGTGGATATTTTAATGGTGCCTAACACATTTAAAACTAAACTTGGTGTAATCTTCCCACCCCAATTCATACTCCATTATTCAAAATTTCAATTAATGGCACTACTTCCTTCTTAATGTTGTAAATTTCAGCACTAGTTCAATTGTTCTTTCTTTTTCCCTTGCATATGGTAGATGTTCCATAAAAGCTTTTTTTTTTTTAAACTTAATAGTCCAGGCTAAACATAATAAATTTATTTTAGTCGTTTCCCATATGATGTGTTCAGATTCATTGCTGTACTGATTACTTCCACTACTTGTTAGAAACCGTGTCTCTTAAAATTTAACACAATCTTCCACATAGCACAAAGTAAAGAGCATATTTTCCAGATTTGTGTAGTGAACTTCTACTTAGTTACTGTTTGTTTTGAGCTTATGTGCCACTGGAAACAAGGATTATTCTTCACATAATAAATACTCTTAAGACATTTTCCCATATTTTATATATCTATATTAGTTTATAAATTTACATGAAGAACTTCACACTTAATTCTATGAAATTTCATCTAATTGATTTTGGCCCACCATTAATAAAGAAGATATCTTTGAAACTATCTGTTTGACTGTAGTTATTTGTACAAGTAGGTTGAACTTACTACTTTTGCTTTTTTATATGAAATGCAAAATATTTCTAAGATCAGAAAATTATGTGATTATGATGTTATTTTAAGATAATGAAAAGCAAGTGTTCCTGTTAAAGTGTCATTTAAATATAATAGTTTAAGCCAATCTTCCTAGTCCCCAATGTAATCAGTTTGAGAAAGTTTTTAACTTTGCTAGGTTGTCATACATTAAAAGTTATTTTATATTTTACCCATCAAATATAGCCAACTTTTGATCACTGTTATTGGAAAGGAAAGTCACAATTACAATTCTCATCTCTGGATATTCAGTTAAGTTGGGAGGTAGTTCTCTTTCTTGATTAAAATGTACCAGCAAATATACACAATCTTCTTTCACCATTCAAGTTGGTTGGTTAGAATGTGAATTGCTAAGTAGTTTCTAAAATGGAGGCAGTTCTTTAGATTGTAAGTTTTAATTTATGGGGATTGTTTTTTGTTCCAAAAAATTCTCCTTATATGTAGAATTAAGTGAATTACCTTGAAGTTATGTTTTTAGTATTTTGACAGGATACATGAGTAAGAATGCTATATATTGTAGCAATTAAAGACTATTCACATTTGTGGTTTGGGCATAAATGTGTAAAAATTATACCCATCTATCTTATTACATTTCCTCTCTCCTCCCCAAGGACTTTACTATGTACTTTATCTGTAATTGTTGCCAGTTTTCTATCATGTTCCCACTGGGCTTCTGGTGCAAAAAATCTTATCCTCTTGATGACAGAGCTTGCCTGAATGATTTCATGCTCCTAGCATTTTTGTTCACGGGAATTAGGGGCAAAATGTAACTACAGCTGAACAGAACGTCTATTTTTGTAATTTTGGAGTTTAGGCTCTGTTATTGGAACTAAATGAAGAGATGCAGGTGTTCTCCAGTCCAAGCCCTTTGGGAGTTTTGATGGTAGATGCTTGAAAAGAAAATGCATGTGTTTCCAGAGTCAAACAGCAGCTGTGAGACAAGGATTTATGTTTTTCTCAGAACTTTGGGATTTCAAAATGTTACATTTAATCACAAGCACAGAAAGGGGAGCAAATGTTAAAGATGTTACGCATAAAAGTAAGTTTACTGATCTCTTTACCATATGAACTAGTTGTGGGAATATAGGAGCAAAGTGATTTTTAATCATAATATAAACAATTTTTAAAGGATTATGATAGTTACCAGGACATAGCCTTTTGAGAATGTTGCCTTTTTAGCATAGAGAATTTTTTTAATCCTACTAATTAAGTTTTTTTTTTTTCCTGTTTAAACATACATGCACACACACAATGAAAGATTTGATAAAATATTTGCCAAATGCATTTTGACTATTTTTGGAAAAGTTCAAGTAATATCTTGTAATAACACAATGTTTTCAAGTAAAAAATGTAAATTTCTGTCTCAGATAGTAATCAAGGGAATTTACAGATATATTTAAAACATACATGTATTAAAGCTGATGTGTATTTAATAGTATTAATTCTCTGTCTAGAAAGTACCCTATATTAATCATGTTTTCCTTTAAAACTTAAGGTTTTTCTCTTGAGTCTTCTCATTTCCTGCCTTGTTCTCTACAGCCAACTGATACCTAGTCACTTAAAACTTTTCTTCAAGTTCTGTAAACCTGTGTGTATGCAGTTCTGAAGCTAGTAGTGAATCCTTTACCTTGTCCCAGAATCTAACTTTCCTGATTGAAATATCTCCTGGATGCCATGATGCTTGAATTCAGGAACAGGCTCAATAGCAACAGGAAATTACTTTGCTTCTTTGAAAGGTCCCAGATTCTGGAGGGAAGCCAAAGGGTGATATCCCTTGGGACTTGTGGGTGACCAGTGGTTTCCTTCATTTATAGCACAAGGTCAAAATTTTGCATTTTTTACTGCCTCTATAATAAAAAACTGGCATTCAAAGTAAATAAGTAGTAGCTTTATTTGTAAATAATAAATGATAAGGAGTGTTTCAGGTTGTAATGGACTTCAAGTGAATGTTCCCAGAAAATGTGTAATGTTTTGTGTATTTTTATAAAGACCAAAAAGATACCATTACTTAAATTTATTTTAGAAAGTGATGTTTTCAAAGCAAGTTTTTGGTTTTGCATTTCCTAACCAGATTTGAAGTTGGCTGTATAGGAGCTGTCATGTTGGCCAGAAGGAAAGTAGCAGCCGTAGTGCACCAGCAGGAATTGTTTTATGAAACACATAGATGTGTTACTAGTCTTTGCTACTTGACACTTCCCTGTTTGTCTCATCCCTTTAGAAGAAACTTGATTTTATTGCTTTTGCACTTCTTGTAGTAGATACAGTATATATAGGAATCATCCTTATGCTGTTTTGTTTTGTGAATGAGAGAGTCAGCTATCCATTAATGTGGGAGAGTTAAGCACTTCTTTGGGAGTCTTGTTTATTTTCACCTTTCTCTGACTTTAGTCCTTACTCTTCTCCTCTGGCTTCTCCCTTCCCAGTCACTAACTCCCTTCTCAGCAGCATCACCCTGCTATGAGCATATCACTGACAGACAATATTGTCAGATTCCTTCCTCTTGAGAAACCGAGAGTTCCTAAGGGCAGGGATCATGACAAGTATGTGATAAGTATTTTGTACATACAGGGTGGCCAAAAGGAAATGAAATTTTACCATTTGGGTCTAGGCTTGTCTACAGGCCCACATCATTTTATTTTTGAATTGGTCTATGGGGGGAAATATAGTTTGGCCTCAGTGTGTTAAAGAGTAATTAAAAAAAATACCATCATGAATCTTGTGTAGATATAAAATGGACATATGTTAAAGATTATTAGCATCATTGTCAATGAAAGAATCAGGCACATGTTACAACTAGGATCAAGGAGAACAACAACGAAGGACACATTTATAGATCAGTAATGCTGTAATAAATTTGGAAAGGGACACAAAACTATCTTCTTCCATAGTGGGGAAGGACAGTCAGTTGAACTTCTTCATGACAGTTTCTTTACATCTGTAGTCCAGAATTGTTTTTCATTGCTCTCAGCTATCTACAGTGTACAGATTTCTAAGAAAACTCAAACTTAAAGGCAGTGAAAGGTGCAGAGTTTCCGTGGACTCAGACTCTGATAACCTGGAGCAGTGTATTCAAAACAATGCAGAGCTTTTCATTGAAGCACAATTTTTTTCCTACAAACCTTACTAAATTCCAGATGGCTAGGCTATTTTTAGCTGTGGATGGTTTAAATATAGAGGCAGGTCAGAAGTAATTCTGTGAGGCAAAAGATTCAGTACATGGAGGGAAAATTAAAGGGAAATAATGCCACCGGCAGAGGGCAGTGATGAAGTTCAGTGTCCTCATGTTCAAAGGAGGTATTGATAATTGAATAATTGTAGGCTAATTCTGTAGACTGTAACTTGAATTAACTTTTGAAACCTTGTAATATTCTCTTCAGCCAAGTGCTTTGTCAATACCTACGACTTACCAGTTACTTTTAAAGTAAAAGTAGACAGGAGAATGGAATAGTAAAAACATACTTTTAGAGAAATTTTGAAAGATATTTATTGGCATTTCAGGGACATCAGAGGTCAGTAACAGTGCTCCTTTTTTGTTGTTTTTGCCCTCATTTCTAAGTGTAGCTAACCTTGAACAACACAGGGATGGGAGGCAAGGATTCCCCACATAGTAAAAAATCCATGTATAACTTTTGGCTCCCCCAAAACCTACTGCTAATAGCCGTCTGTTCACTAAGAAGCCTTACTGATAAAGAGTTGACTAATATCTATTTTGTATGTTTTATGTATTATAATGTGATATCTCTCCTGATGGGATGGAAGCCCCAAATATGGGGCCACCTGATTGGGCAGAAGCCAGCAGTGCTGCAAGTGAAATCAGAACTCACCTGAGGCAGAGGGAGTGGTGGGCAGGAAGGAGGCCATAGGTGTGGCTGTATTTAAAGAGAAGAAAGTGAGGACATATGGATGTGTATGGAATATTCCTTTTTCTTGGTAACTGTGCCTGGTTTTAAGTGGCCCATTGGTTAGTTAGGGCCTATGGCTGTTTTGAGGTGAGTCACCTGATGGGCCTTCTGTATTCAGTCAGGGGCTTGGGATCACCGTGGTACCTTTTGCCTTGCTTTCTATATATTCCTTTGCTTAAGCCTGTTGCTCAGAAGTGACCTTTACATTATATATTGTGTTCATAAAGTAGGTTAGAGAAAAGAAGATATTACTAAGAAGATCATAAGGAAGAGAAAATATATTTATAGACTGTATTGTATTTATTGAAAAAAATTTACATGTAAGTGGACTTGCATACTTCAAACCTGTGTTGTTATGGTGCTAACTGTAGTTTTTTTCTCCCCTTCACTCATAAGATTGTTAGCTATGATCAGGGTTAATTCTGGACTCCAGTAGAGAACTAGAACATTCTTTTGGAATGATTGGAAAGGAAGTGACAGAGAAACAGGAAAAAGAAAAGTCAAGAATTTAAAGATATTCCTATAGGTGAGCATGAAATTTTCTCAATTAATGAGTTATAGTTGATGAAAGGCAGGCACAGCTTAGTGAATAATCTTTAGGAGAGGAAAGGAAGTGATGGGCAGCCACGGAATGGAGAGGGAAGGAAAAATAGGCAACATTTAACTAGCAGTTACTGGGTAAGAGGGTTTTTTTCTTAAATCAATTTGATATTGTAAAATAATTAATTACCAGTTATCCTTAAAATAATATTTTGTTAAAACTATTAATCTTGGGTAGAACATGTAAATGTTAAGGGAGAGAAACTTTCAGGATCACTTCTAGTCTAGAAGTAAAGAATAAAGCAGGCATTTTTCAGATGGTCAGATGTCTTCAGAGTCAAGCAGATAGTGAGTTGAAGAGATCTGACTTTCTTGTCAGATGTTCTTTTTATACTGTATATTCATTTAAAGGACCCTTTCAGGTAACCAGGTTGTTATCTTCCTTTATTTGTTATCTTCCTTTATTTTACTTTGTCCTAGAACCTGAGGATATAAAGATAAAAAAAGACCCTTTTTAACTTATTAATGAGCTTATGGTTCATTGAGAGGATAAATAGGTAAAGCATGTAGCTTAAAGGTAGTTAAAACATTGTTATAAAACAAGGTAGTGTGAATTCACATTGAAGGAAGCTTTTACTCAGACTTGGGACTTGGGAAAAGTTTGCTGGAATCAGCCATGTCCAAGGAAAGTGCTTAATTATGAGTTAGAGGAGAAACAATGGGTCAGGTTTCAGGAACCTGCAACTAAGATCCCTGGAATCGCAGTTTAGAATGGAACAGGAGCATGATAAGAGTTAATGCCTGATGAGATCAGTAATCTCTTCTGGCTATGAAAGGCCTTGAAAGTCATTTTAAAGGTTTGGACTCTCTGCTAAGGGAGGATTTGGAAAGTTTTTATCATATTTATGCTTTAGAAACCAATTTAGGGAGTGGGGTGGATGAGGGTAAGGAGGCAGGCGAAATCAGGTAGGAGAATGTTGCATTGAAGAAAAGGATAATGTCAAGAGAGTTACACACATTTGTGGGATTGCAATGTGTCAGAATCAGTAGGAGCTGATGGTTAATTGAAGATGATATCTGAGGGAGAGGGTACAGTAGGTAAACATCTAGTGTTCTAGTTTGGAGAACTAGGTACATAGTAGGGCCCCTTTGACTAAGATGAGGAACAAAGGGACCAGAAGCAAGTTTTATTTAGGGTGATAGAGGCAGTTGGTATAATACTGCTATTTTTTCTAATTCTTCCTATGTGCCAGGTATTATTTCAAGCATTTTCAGTAGAGCCCAAGCAGTTTGACTTTAGAATTCATTACACCAGAGAGCAAAGACTATAGAGAAAATTCAAACCCTAAATCATTGATTATTCAGTTTATTGAGTTCTATTTATGAATTACTAGGTGCATGTATGACACTGCTACTGGCTGATAAAAAAGATATTCAGTATAGAGCCCTATTAAGTTGTATATACATATAGCTAATTCTAAGAACAAGCTTGACAAATGCAACTGGCTGGGAGAAAAGTACTATCTAGAAATAGAGAAGAGAGATAAACTTGAATCAAGAAGGGAGGATTTAATGATACTAGCAAAGATTTCTCAAAGAGGATTGATGTTTAAGTCTGGAACGATAGAAGACTGCATATGAGATGAAAATTTATTGTTTAAACATTACAACTACTTTTAATTGTCCTATACTGTTACTGTAATTATTAGTTGAAGTCCATATTTTTGTGAAAGTGTGAAAAGTGTAATTGTTAAAAAGTGTTTAGTACGTCTTTATGGTGAAGTAGTTTTCTTTCTAGAGTATTTCAGTATATTCAGATAATTATAATAAAAAATGTATTAAGATTTTTTGATTTTACAATGTTATTGTAAAGTATAAAATATTTGGGATACTTATTACTGTTTTTGTTTTCTAAGACCAATTTTTAAAGTTAAAATAAGTATTGGGACCATTATATTTAGTTTTCATGTGGTTTAGCTTGGAGTTAATTATTAAGTAAAACTTGATTTTTAGCCTTAGAAAAACAAATGCAGAAGTTAATAAATTCCCCCTCCTCTTTTTTATTGGATTCGTTGTTAACAAAGCATAGCATAAGTAAGTCTCAGTCAGCCTGTGAAAGGGATGACTTAACACAACTGTTGATGCATTTGGAGTGAAACATCTTTATCAAGTTAATACAAGAAGCAGTCATGCCCTACTTGAATTACTCATTTATTATAGCTGAACAGCAGCCTGCATGTGGACTTTGAAATCCTGGGAAAATAAGATGCCTACCTACATCCAAATGTTGAAAGCCTTTACTTCTCAGCAGCTGGAAAATGTTGAGCTCTGTTGTCATCCATTAGGTTTTTGGCCTTCAGGGAGATGTGATCAATTTAATTACTGACCAGCTTTATCCATTACTTTTAATGACTATAGCCTCTGAAGTAAAGCCTCTGAAGTTTGTAGCTTAAATGATCATACTTAGCTATTGTACATTTAAAATTTATAAAAACTAAACGAGGTGATTATACTTTGCTTATATGTTTGTCACATATACTCAGATCTCTAAAAATATAAAATAATTTAAATATATTAATAGAGGTTAATTTATTTACTTTAAATGAAGTCTAAAATGTGTTTGTGTTTAACAGTAACAAAATATGCTCTGCAAATTTGCTATTCTGGGGTAAATTTTATATATTATATCCATTTGTGTGCAAAATTTTTACCTTTTTTCTAAAATACAGTCTGTGGGTTGTTTTGAGTCACAATTATTTATAAACAAAACTGTTAATAATTATCTGTGCTCCTTGTTTATCTTCTTTTCACTACTCTTTTCATGTCAAGTTCAAAGAGGATTTTTAGAAAATATCCTGAAGTGATACAGCATAGCTCAGGGAAATTCATGTTATATGAAGAAATGTATCCACAACTTTGAGGCTGTTACTGGTGAATTCTAATTCTAACTGTGGAACCCAGTCTTTATATAAATAACTTGATCTCATGTTTTAATGTTTCTTAATCTATTAAATGATTGCAATACCAGGCACTGAATATCTTTGTGTTTAAAGATATTCCTTTAAAGAGATCACCGTTCATGTTATAAAACAAGGGAATTTGCTTATTATTGTTATTTATTATGGTGTTTTTTAGGTAGAGGACAGTAAAATCATTCTAACAAAGTTGTTGGGTTATGACAGTATCCAACAGATAGATGTAGAATAGAGAAAAGCGCATTGTGGCTGAGTTGATGGCTATAGACACAGTATTTGAAGATACCATGTTTGACTAGTTTGTATTTTTAAGTTGATGTGTTTAAAATATTTGTCATGATTAAAAAGTGTAAGATATCCTCATTGACAAACAATTGACGTTCATATATTTAGAGGTATTATGCTGGTACCATATTGAGAAGGTTTTGCAGAAATAACTAAGCAGTACAAAAGAGGGAGATAATATCAGAAAGTAATAGATTGTTAATACATATGACATTTATTTATATAGTAACTTTATGTGCAGGTTAACTATGCTTCTGAACAACATAGTTGGAAAAGAGGTAATGAGAGAAGTATATTTTGAAATGTGTTATTAAAAAAAGGTTAAATAGGGATCCCTGGGTGGCGCAGCGGTTTGGCGCCTGCCTTTGGCCCAGGGTGCGATCCTGGAGACCCGGGATCGAATCCCACGTCGGGCTCCCGATGCCTGGAGCCTGCTTCTCCCTCTGCCTGTGTCTCTGCCTCTCTCTCTCTCTCTCTGTGTGACTATCATAAATAAATAAATAAATTAAAAAAAAAAAGGTTAAATATTAGTTTTTTATGATCAGAAGGGACCTGATCTGAATTTGAAAGATTGAATCTGACTGGTCATAAATCATGTCAAGAGCAACAAAATATGGATATATGTATATACTGTAAATGTTAACACAAAAGATGAGTTTAGAATTGATTCACTTGACTTCTTTGTGATTCTTTTAATTATGTTTTCAGTATTGCATGTGTATATAACTTTTCTGTCCCAGACCTGGTCAAAACTAGGAAGAGCATATGTTGTTCTAGTACCCATAAATTTTTAATAAACTTGTCATTGTGTTTGTAACTTTTCTGGGGGGTAAAATTTGGAAACGTGTCTAGCTATTTTTGTTATAAAAAACTAACATGGCTTTTTTTTGAAAACATTGTATGGATTGATTAGGTTTATTAGGATTTATTTAACAGGTATCATTACTCCTCATGTTCATGTTGAATAATATGTAAAATCATGTGCTCATTCTTTTTCTCAAAATGAAAATACTTTTTTACAATAAATAGTGCAAAAATTCAAACACAAAAGAAAAATAAATAGAAGTATTAACAATTATCTTAAATACTATGACCTAAAAAGTAACTAACTAGGGCTGATATTTTGACATATATCCTTTCAGACACTTTATATGGTTACATGTATAAATACACAATCCTGGAAAAATAATTTTCATACCATATATTCTCTTCTGTACCTACTTTATCACTTTCCTGTGTTTTAGAGCCATCTTTCTATTTTAGTAAACAGCTTTTCATCCTAATTTTTCTTGACATTGTAGTGTTCTATGTCTACATATATAATTGATTTCTTCTTGGTAGATAGTATGATTGGTGTGTATTTGGATTTTTCTAATTTTGTACTACAAATTTTAAGTGGAAATGGTTAACTCTGCAGAGAATTCAAATGAGTCTTGTCTTAATTATTAACAGTAAGGTTCTCTTTTTGAGATTTCTGAAAGGTCAAATAGCTCAGTCATTGATATGTAAATTTATTTTTTTCTAGAAGGTTTTAATGGTTATATCTACTCAGAATTATTTTACAAATCATTTCTTCAGTTTTGTTTGCAGCATCATTTAAGAGAAAGAAATTAGACTTTAGAATCAGTCAAACTTGTTTTCAAATATGTATTTGCTTTTATTGTTATCACTTGGAAAACATACTTAAATCTCCCTGAGTTCCATTTTCCCACCTGTAAAATTTGGAAAGCAAATTCACTCCTTTGTAGAGTTTGTTTTGAAGATTAAAGATAGTGAATATAAAGAGCTAGCACCTACTACTTAATTTTACTTAAACCTTACAAAAACTTATGTATGTAAAGTATTTAATGCAGTTTTGGCAGGTTTTTTATTACTAGTGGTTTTTTTTTAATTTTCATCAACAGAATGATTCCATATTTAACGTGAATTTAGGTTTTAGTTCTTAATTCTGCTGAATTTGAAGATTCTTAGTCTATCCTTACATTAAAAAATTTGCAATTAACATGAGCTAAGTAGTTTGCTTTGCTGTTTTGACATGAATATGTAACTATAACCTACTGATCTAGAAAGAGCATGTGCTAGCAAAGAAAAGTTTTATTTATAAGATCAGATCTGTATGTTTATAAATCCTTAAATTTCCTCCTTTTGAGTCCTATCCTTTGATATCCTTTCCTGTACTTGTCTTATTTTAGATCTCTTTAAGCAAAGTGTATGTGTGTGTGCGTGCGTGTGCGCGCATGCACACGTGTGTGTGCATGTGTGTAAAGCCAAGGGTGAACACAGTTAGGCAGGATTCCATCAGTTCATGTGGTCTTGTTTGGTAATCCCTCTCTTAACTCCATTCCAGAATATTGCCTGAGCTTCTTTGTCTCTGGTTATACCTCAGTGAATATCACATGAGCCATTAATTTGCTCCTTGGTAAACAGATCATTCATTCTTACTAAGTTTATGTCATCTTTTGAAAAATAATTATGTCAGTTAACATCTGAGTAGAGTGCTGGTTGTAGAATATTTATACTGTAACAGTTTGCAACTGCAACATAGTAACATTTTTATGTTGGGTATCTTCTGTATCCCAAACAAATGGTTCTTGAAAATCTGCTTAGAATTTTCTCAACACAATGAGTAGTGACTTAAAGTGGTTGCTGTACTCACAAATCAGTTTGTGACCAACTCTAATAGCTGTTTGAATAAGAGTACGGTTTCCAGATCCTAAATGCTTTATTCTTTCCAGCCTAGGTGTTAGTTATGAAAGGGGTTGACTTGAAGATAATGATGGCTTTTTCTGTATTCTCTTACTAGTTCTCCTTTTCCTTCACTTACCTGTTCAAGGGCAATTGCCTGCATTCCTCTAACACTGGATTCAAACCTCAGCTCTATCATTTATTGGGTGTTATTGCTATGAGCTGTGTACCTCAATATTCTTAACTGGGAAATGGAAATTATAATAAATACTACCCAACTTCATAGGATTATTGATAGGATCAGATATATTAAGATAGATGTCATTTTATATAAATGAATTTCTGTGTGTATAATTAAAATATTAAACACTTTTTGGGTGCTTATTAGTGTCAGGCACCATATTAAGGGTGCTATCTCATTTTATTATAGTAGTTCCATTATGGAACAGGAAGTTTTTTTTTTTTTTTAAGAAAGTTGAAAGTAGTAATTGTTATGTGATCTATTAAAGGTGTTTATATAAGATGAGGTAAAACTTGAATTTGAAGTTCTTGACTTTATCTACATCTAAAGATCAATAAAAATGTACATTTTTGTTTTATGTTTAAATAAAATATTTAAGATATAGATATATTCTTTCTTAATGACTTCTTAATTTAACTGATTATATTTTGCCATCAACTAAATTACTCATTATAGTATCAAGTAAGAGGACTACTACTGTAGTTCTGTCTCCATGTAGCTCCTTACTTCACCTGTCTCTAAAGACACTCCGTCTAAGAAGGCAGGGCCATTCATATTTTCTAATGCACCAAAACGGCTCTCAAGACATCATCCAGGGGTTTGAAGATAGTGAATTTTCTGCCATTAGTTTACTTTACCTGGTCATCGCTCCATACTAGGACAAACCCTAATGACTTTTAGTAATTCCTAGCGCTTCACATTAGCATTTCAGTATTTTGATGCTGAATGCCAAGTAAAAATTATGCCTTATGAATAACATTATGAAAAGGTCTAAATTTGTTGTTTAAAAGCAGTTGAGAAAGAGAAGAGATAGAGAAAGCATGATTATTTTATGAAATTGATGCTAGAGACAATGGGCACACATTTCTCTTATGGTTCAGGTTTCCATGTAATTCATACTGCACTTTAGCTCCGTGTATTTTCTCTATAGTGATACCACTATTGAAGGAATTGAGGTGTCATTAAGAATGAAGAATGTTTTAAATATTTTGAAGCTTCTTGCATTCTAGGATCAGTGACTCCAAAAGTGAAATTCTAGTAGTAATAAGATTCTGAGGCAGCTACAGAAATCCTGTGCATAGTCTCCGACACAATGCAGCTTGAGAGTGTTTGTTTTTTGTGTGTGATTATTTAGTGTACTGTGTGTGGCTCAGTGCCTGAAAGATTCTCATTAAGTAAAGATATAGTCAAGATTTCTTACTAGGGGGATCTGTTTTTCCATTAATGCTCATATCTACTTATTTGTTTCTATCTGTAGTTCTCCATAGCTTCTGAGTAAATTTTGTTATTTGCATATTCCTAATTTATTAGAGTAATATGATTTATGACAGATGGCATAGTATAGTGGTTAAAAGCATGGGTTTTGAAATCACACTGATTCCTGGCTCCTATGTCCTATCTCTACAATCACTGGCAAGTTTCTGGACTTTATGGCAACTTTCTCACTGGTAAAATAAGAATAATAATACATCATAGGGTTGTCATGAAGATCAAGTGAACTCGTAGGTAAAGCATTTAGAATAAGATTTGGTACATACAAATGTTAGTAGTTTTTATTGTAATGACAAAAGTATGTGATGGGAAAAACCCAAAAAAGTAGTCTTCATTTCCTGGTTTATCTGAAATCACTTTGCTATGAGAGGATATTCAGGTAGAAGAAAAGAAGGAAAATTTTAATGAAGTTCATTTCCGCTGGCAAATGTGATTGCTTTAAAAGAAAATTTTTTCCCCCATTGAATAAAGAATTGATTCCAGTGGCTAAAAGGAGGTGACACTATTGTCTAACATTGGATTGTTCCAATCATTTCTATAAAGATAAAATGTTAAATTTGTATTATCCCTTAATATTCATAGTGACAGCATTTTCCTTGAGCAGCAGATAAATTTTTGGTTATCTGTGAGAAATTTCTTTTAGATAATTCACAGGCACCTTAGACTCAGCACTTCCAACTTCTTTTCTCCCATTTTACTTTAAGCTTGTACTTCGACCTGCATTCTTCTGTATTGATGAGTGGTTGTATTATTAGTCCAATCAGAAACCTAGCGATTGCTCTAAACTTTTCCCTTCCTTCATTTCACATCTTTCCTATTTATGCAGTCACCAAATCCTAAGGCTTCTCTATAAAGACAAATCTGATCCTTTCACTTCCTTTTAAAATACTTTTTTAAATCTTTTTTTTTTTTTTAAGATTTTATTTATTTATTCATGAGAGACACAGAAAGAGAGAGAGGCAGAGACACAGGCAGAGGGAGAAGCAGGCTCTATGCAGGGAGCCTGAAATGGGACTCCATCCTGGGTCTCCAGGATCAGGACCCAGGCTGAAGGTGGCGCTAAACCGCTGAGCCACCCGGGCTGCCCCTTCCTTTTAAAATACTTTTTAATGACTCCCTCACTGCTTTCTGGATAAAGTTCAGACTTCTAAGCACTATTTACAACTCTAATATTGTATAGTGTTTTCACATATACAGTATTCTCCCACTATGTGGAATCATTTTCAGTTTTATAGATTTTTTAAATTTGTTTTTCTTGAAGTTCGATTTGCCAACATATAGTATATCACCCAAGTGCTCATCCCATCAGGTCATTTTCAGTCTTAAAAAATGCTGTTCTCTGTTCCATTTTCATTTGTGTATATAATTTCAGTGCATAGGAAGCTCTCCCTGCTTTTCTCTTGCCTGTTTTGTTCAATTGAAGCTCTACTTCCATTGAAAATGCATTTGCATACTTCTTTCCTAAAGCAAGTTAGGTCCCTTCATGTTTGCTTCTTTACATTCTGTAACCTATTCTGAATACTTTATTAAAACACTTATCAAAAATTATGACTTATTTTTGTCAGGGTTTTCTACTAAATTATGAGGAGCCCAAATGCAGTGACTCTTACTATTTTGTTGTTGTTGTTGTTGTTGTTGTTGTTGTTAAAGTAGTCTCTACTCCCAACCTGGGGCTTAAACTCAAGATCCCAACTCTTAAACTCAAGAGTTACATGCAGACTGAGCCAGTCAGGTCCCCCCCGCCCCTTATTTATCTCTTAATGTTTAATATTTAGGTTTAGGCATATGGTTAATGTTCAATAAAAGTTTATCCAGTTACAAAATGGTTTTAAATGAGATTAATATCTTTGGTAATGGTCACATGGAAAATTTGTTTTTAACGGGAGATAATGAGAATTAACTGCTAATAGTTGTTCTCAAGACACAAAAATAAGGAAATGGACTGAAACCCAAGCTTTTGCCCATTTGACATTAGTCATTCATGCATTTCTTCCCATTACTTATTTACCACTTTGACAATCACAATTTGTTTTTGTCTGTTCTCATGAGTACTAGTCACTGTCAGAAATGTCTCTCAGGGCATCTGACTGACCCTGTCAGTAGAACATGTGGCTCAATCTCAGGGTCATGGGTTTGAGTCCTATAATGGGCATAGAGCCTACTTAAAATGTTTCTCACTTAGCCTACTTAGAGCATCACTCTGTTTAATTCTTAATTTTTTATTTTAGTAATGCATACTGATTTTATTTTATCGGATGACTAGAAATATAAAAGTTTCCCTCTTTATGTTGCATATTCATTGTAATGAATCTGAAGAGGGTTCATTGTGTTGCTTTTAAGAGCACCTGGCAAATTGGTTAGAAGATTAGTCCTTGGAGGACATGAAGTCAGGAGTCTGTCATTTACAGGACAAGAGGCTGGATGGGTAGGATAAATATGTTAGTTTGGGAGTGTGCCCTGGGAGTAAATAAAAGGCCAAGAATCTGAGTACAGAGGTCAGGGCTTTGTGGACAGGAGGTAAAAGTGATATCTAGAGTGCAAGCAAGGCTAATGTGGTAGGGATTATATGTCTTCATTATTGTTTAGGGATATCAGACTTCAGTGGGAAGAGGATGTTGTTTAGGGGAGGCTGGTCTTGGGTAGCAGTGAATTCTCATTAGTGGTTATAGAGCATATAAACAGTAGAGCACCTTTGTTCTGGTAGTGGATGGGATAGTTACATGTATTGTACTGACACTACTGTGTTCAAGACTGTTTTGTCTATGAATAAGCTAGTTCAACCCAGGCCTTAACCAAAAGTAAGAGACTAACATTCAGATCTATTTAGTGAATTAATTTGAGTAGTTTTCTGTGCCATTGGCGGAACAAATTACTTTCACTGGTTGAGTGCTTATTCCTATATGGTATAGTGGGGGAGGATTATCAGTTAGTTTGTCTTATTGGTTTATTGGCAGAAGAAAACTCTTAAAACTGAGTTTTCCCATGAAAGAGGTATCTTACTTGAAATCCCAGAACTTTTACTTAAAAATTTATGAAGTGGGATGACAATAAATTACTGCAGAATCATCAAAGCAAGTATGTTATTAATTGACAATTTATTGACTTCATCCCCCAGGCCAGTTTAAAGAAAAGGGAGGGAGGGTTAGATTTCAGGCTACACTTTGAATGCTGTGTGAGGTCTGTTTGAGATATTTTGGTTAGGCTGTGATTAATTAACTCAATTAAACAAGTATTAGTACATGAGTAAAAGAACACTCATGGATCTGTCAAAGAGTTAATAATGGGTTCAGTACTGATAAAATCGTGAATCTGAATCTGGTTAACATTAAAGAGCACACAAAAATACACCTGTCATCTTTAGTCTTTTGATAAAGAGCAAAAATAATTTATTTCATATATGTATTCTGTATTTTTTCATATATGTATAGGTTTGCTTATTTATTTGACTTCAGAGATAATGGGATTAAGCTTTAATTTCCTTTTTAATTATATTCTAAAATATTAATTTTTTAGTTTGAATTTTAAAAATTGTTAGAAATTACTATTTTTGGACTTTACAGCTTACACAGTTATTTTACAGGAAATAACACATATAAAGACAAAGAAAAGTTTTGAAACTTAACCGTCTTATTTCACTCCTTAAGATGGAGGTTGCTTCCGGTTTGTGAGCAAGAAAGTGTAATTCCCTAGCTAGAACTTTGGTTTTTTATTTTTCTCCTTTGATAGCCCTGAATGTTGAGATACTGAGTCTCTTTTTGTCTGTTTCCTAACTATGCTTTCATTTGTTTTTGTTAATTCTGAAAGCATTTATATACTATTTTATTGGTTATTAGTTTTATAATTTTCTGTATTTTAACATCTCTGAAATTTAGAAGAGTCCTTGTATAATCTGTGATTTTTGGATCCCTGGGTGGCTCAGCGGTATGGCGCCTGCCTTTGGCCCAGGGCATGACCCTGGAGACCCGGGATTGAGTCCCACATCAGGCTCCCTGCATGGAGCCTGCTTCTCCCTCTGCCTGAGTCTCTGCCTCTCTCTCTCTCTCTCTCTCTCTCTCTCTGTCTCTCATGAATAAATAAATAAAATTTTGAAAAAACTATTTAATCTGTGATATTTAACAATTGCTAATGGCTTTAATTGAGTTCAAGTTCTGCTAGAAGGAAGTATCTGTTTGCTTCTGCCACTAATCTGGTGGCACTACAACTTGAGATGACCGTAAGTTAAGTTGTCTGCTTGAGAATTTTTTGGACTTTGCTGGTAGTGGATTCAGACTGTAGGTCTAAATGAATATTAGTTTATGGTTTAAATTCCCAAAGATTTTTGTGTCTCTGCCCAATGTACAGCTTAAGTGAAACTACCTTTCTGCTTGGTGGCTTTATTTTTTATTTCCTGTTACACTGGCAGCTTTGATTTGTCAACTTTATGCAAGACTTTTCTATCATGCTTAGTCATAGAATTAATAATATCTTCAGTATGATATGTAGGGACAGTGATGTAACTAAAAAGCAACTGCATGGAGGCAGCAAGAAATGGTATATGGTTTTGGAGCTACTTTATTGGTGGTGTAGAATGTAGTTTGAAGGTCAGCTTTTATGGCTAAAAGTGGCAATGGCTCCATGTGTGGTATTGCTTGCCATATTTAGAAGGAAGACCTTTTGATTGTGATTCCAGATCTGGTGATAAACAGAGTGTATCTTGCACAGTCATTTAGTGAGAAGCCTTTGACCTGAACTTTAGAAAAAGATCTAAAGCAAAGCTGAACCACTAAGTCATTATATAACCAGTGGCATTTTAGTCTTATCTGTGAGGTAAGAAGTATTAGAAGGCTTCTGTAAAACAAAGATTTGCAATGGGGCAAGAATTATTCACCTCATTCTTTTAAAAAAAGTTTTGGGGCACCTGGGTGGCTCAGTAGGTTAAGCATCCAACTCTCGATTTCATCTCAGATTATGATCTTGGGGTTATTAGATCAAGCCCTGCATCGGGCTCCATGCTGGGCATGGAGCCTACTTAAGATTCTCTCTCTCCCTCTTTCTCTGCTCCTTTCCCCCCTCTCTCTCTTTCTAAAGAAATAAAAATTTAAAAAGTTTTGTCATAATCTGGCTTATGTACCAAGGTTCTGTAAAATCCATGAGCTAGTAGAGGATACTTGTTTCCTATATATATATTTCTAAACTACTGTATTTTGTGTTAGGAAATTAGAGGACCCTTGGAAAACTTTTAATTCACAATTAACATTTTAAGCCGTAAAAACAAAACAAAACAAAACAAAAAACAAAAAACAAAAAAAAAAACAACCATTTTAAGCCGTGACTTTATTTTTCAAACTCAGATATTAAGTTATTGCCATTGTATGCCTGCTCTAATTTACTACCCCTGCAAATTAAGCCTTCTTTTTGTGAATTTTCATATTGAAAAGGAGTAATATTAGGGTCTATGTACTGAATCAAAAAATTGTGAGAAAACATTTATAAAATAGTTGTAAATAAGAATGCTGTGGAATCAGTTACCATTTTGTGAACATTCACTGAACACTTAATCAAGAAATACAGTAAGTAAAAGAGATACTAACCCATTCCAGTGATAAAATACAGACTTTATATAGTACCTTTAGTTTGGCTATTGCTGTCCTGCACAGATTTCATCTTGAGACAAAATAAACAAACTTGAATTCTAGAGTAAGGAACTTGAGTTCAGTTTAAGGAACTATCTTGCCATTGACGGTAACCTATGAAAGATTTTCATAAGTAGAGTTGATTCTTTTAATTGGGATGATTCCAATTGTGTTATAGTGAGGCCAAGGATATAGTGTAGTTGTGTCTTAATTAGGGGCACAATGATATAGTGTGGTGGTTCTCAACCCTATAAGATCTAACTCTGCTTTCTCTGACCAGTATTTTCTAAGGTTCTTTTTTTATCTTGATGTAAAATTCATAGTTAATGTATGTTTTTAAGCTGATAACTTATAGAGAAACCAATATAATACCATAATCATTATTAAGGGAGGAATAAGAGGAAAATAATATATATATATATATATATATATATTTTAATATTTAGAATGTAACTAGAAGACATGATAAGACATTTTGCCTGCCACATGTGTTATATTGGGACATTTATAAGTTTTGCCTAACTACATGTTTAATAAATTGGCAGTGCCAACACTCAAATAGAATAGTCATGAATGAGGTGACTTTCTGAAATGGTAAACACCTCTTGGTCAAAATCTCATTGATTCATATTTTTTCTCCTGTATAGTGATAGTTAAATTTCTGGAACTCTTGGAGTTTTTAAAAAGTGGGTTAAAAACCACTCTGTGTTTTGATATAAAATGGAGTTAAATTCTAGGTTCAAGTGATTATAAACACATTTTTCATTTACACAAATGCCTGGCAGATATTTGAAAATTGTGGAGGGAACAGGACTGTTCTTTGTTGTATTAAGCATTGAACAGCTTTTAACATTCTTGATTGATACTTAATATCTGTAGTGTCTCCTAATCATTATGACAACCAGAAACACTGATTTCCAAAAATGCCCCTAGAGGGTGGTACAATCCTCACATAGAATATACTGACTGTAGAACTAATGGTACAGGATGCAGGCAAGAGTCATAGTATTGGATTTGAATTTAGATTCTTCCACTTACTGACTTCCTACTGACTTTGTAATATTGGACAAGATAGGTAACTTCTCTTGGCCTTGGTTTTCTTTCTGGAAAACTGGGAAGATAATGTCTTACAAAATCAAATAGATAATATGTTATATTTTAGGTACCTGACATGTGGTTCATGTGAATAGGACTGTATCTCTTTTGCTATTTTTCAATACTAGTAGGCACTTAATAAATACTTGCTTACTGTTATTATTTAACTCCTATGTGTCACACTGTGTTCCAGTATTGAAAGTATGTGAGGAAGTGATTGCTTGTAACAGGCTCCAGACCTATCATCTGTGTCTTCTTGTGTTGTGGAATTTGTGAATCTTAAATTAGGATGTTGTCTCTTTGGGATTGTGGCCTCCAGTTTCCCAGAGAGCATTAAATTCAAAATATGATGGTTTGCTTTCAATTTGAACCTGTGGGATAAGGGTCTACCTCTAAGCACAAGTTTCCCAGTATCCTAATGTTTTTCTTATTTGTTGTTTTGCTAATGTCAGGGTGATGGTGGAGGCCATATATGATAAAAGGTTCAGAATCTTCTCTCCTTTGCTAATCCTGATCTTTGTTATTTGTTATGTAGATTTTTAAAATAATGCACCAATAATTTCTTCCTCTATTTTAGCTCTTTTTCATCTTCCTGTTATTTCGGCCAACTAAAGTTTCTGTATTGTGCTTCCTCCGTAAATATTTGCTATCTTTGTCCTATTTTTTCAACTACTTTTTTCCTATTTAATTCAAACTACTTACTAACAGATTAAGATGGAATAGTACCTCTGGCAATTTTTTTTAATTTTTATTTTTTTTTATTCATTCATGATAGAGAGAGAGAGAGGCAGAGACACAGGCAGAGGGAGTAGCAGGCTCCACGCAGGGAGCCCAACGCGGGACTTGATCCTGGGACTCCAGATTGTGCCCTGGGCCAAAGGCAGGCGCCAAACCGCTGAGCCACCCAGGGATCCCCACCTCTGGCAATTTTAATGAGACTAATTACTTTGAAAATGTTGGAAGGAACTCCTAGTCTTCTTTTTAAATTGCCATCCCATTTATTCTTAAAAGAGGAAGCATTTAATCTGTAAATGCTGCTCTGCATTTTATAGAATGATGAGCCTTATAAGTATTATGGTTTTCCCCAAATGTTTATTAAAATTTTAACCCACATAAATATATGATGATTATCATGAACAAAAGTTTTTAAAGCAATCACTTTGCTTTGATATTTGCATTGTGCAAAAGCTAACATTTTCTGTTTTCTCTTCCTTTTTTTCTTCCAGGTCACCTTCAAGTCAGGCATTGCTGCTTTTGCAAATCTGCTTGCCCTTGCCCTTTAGTTACTAAGAGTTTAAGTTTGATTTTGGACCTGTGATTGCTATGATCTTTAAAGCTAAACAAATGTTTAGCATTCATATGATTTAACTGATTATTCTTAAACATTTGGTCACTTCTACAAGAAAAGGAGCTATTATCAGCTGAGATTCTGTTACCAAAGTCTGATCCTGAAGCATTCCATAAAATTACCGAAAGTCTGATTAGAATTCATATTGGTTCAAATGGTTTTACGTTGTTTTAAAACCCAAAGATTCTTTCATATAGAATTTTATGAGTCAACTTAAAAAGATCTTGAGGATTTTAGATAATGACTGTGTGTCATTTTCCTTATAAAAAGTTAAAATTTGTTTTAATCTATTCTCAGTTTTGGGGTGCCTGGGTGGCTCATTTGGTTGTGTCCAACTCTTGATTTTAGCTCAGGTCATGGTCTCATGCTCCTGGGATCAAGCCCTGTGTTGGGCTACACACTCTAGCAAGGAGACTGCTTCTCTCTCTCTCTCTCAAATAAATCCTTAATAATCTATACTTAGTTTTTGCACATAGATAAAATTTTATTCACTTCCAGTGCTGAGACTGTTTTAAATTTCATTTGAATAACATTTAGAATTTCACTTAACTTCCAAATGACATTTTATTGTTTTGCTTAGTAAGCTTATGGAGCATTTATTTAACTCCTACCATACAAGAAATATAATATGGGGCATCAGGAGGATTAAGACCTAGCCATAATATAACTATAACCATAATATAACTAATATATATAATATATAATATAACATAGCATAACTAATTGTATTCAACCTAATTTCTATCTGTTTGTAACAAGGGGTTTCTAGACTTCTTAGATTTCTTTTATGTGTATGCAGGAGAGAAGGTAGAATTTTGTATCCTTTGAGTTGCCTATCAAAGCGTAAATTCCTAGGAAGTCTCTTTTTGCCTTCTGTGTCATAATTTATTGGAGAAAGCCAAACTGGCTGCTTTTAAGTGTTAGAGAACACATTAAAATCAGGGCCTGTTTGCCTGTGTCCAAAGTCGGTGTGCTACTTTAGTTCTGTCATTCTGATGAGAATCCCAATTGTTGGTTTGCTTGCTTTGTCTTTATTTACATAACTTCATTCTTAGAGTCAGTCATTTGTTATTGACTGCTCTTTATTAATAGTAGTATATGGCTAAATGGTTAAATTTTTCAGCAGGTACTTAAGATCTCCTACCTTACTAAAATGTATAGGTGCTCTACTAAAATATATTCATTTAGTAAGGCCAGATTTAATAATTAGATTTAGGGTGCTAAGAGATCACTAATATTTTCACTTAATTGCCAATGACAGTTTATTCTCGAGTATAGATTCTGTTTTCTGAGGTTTTGGGGAGACCAAGAGTATGTTGCTGATCTTTATGTTGCTCTGGGTGTATAAGTGTAATTTTGTGAATAAAAGTAGTCTCCAAATATTAGGAGAACATAATAGAAAGATAAAAGTAAATTTTTAATGTGAGGAACATGCATGATTTTTGGTCCTAATAGTCTAATGTGAACAATGATTACAGGGTTTTAATTGAGTTTTTAATATTTTCTTTTCTTTCTTTTTAAAGATTTTATTTAGGGCAGCCCCCGTGGCGCAGCGTTTAGCGCCACCTGCAGCCTGGGTTGTGATCTTGGAGACCCGGGATCGAGTCCCACGTCAGGCTCCCTGCATGGAGCCTGCTTCTCCCTCTGCTTGTGTCTCTGTCTCTCTCTCTCTCTTTCTCTCTCTCTCTCTCTCTCTCTCTGTCTCTATGAATAAATGAATAAAAAATCTTAAAAAAAAAACTTTAAAGATTTTATTTATTTATTCATGAGAAACACACAGAGAGAGAGAGAGAGAGAGGGAGACACACACACACACACACACACACACACACACACAGAGGGAGAAGCAGGCTCCATGCAGGGAGCTCAATGTGGGACTCGATCCTGGGTCTCCAGGATCAGGCCCTGGGCTGAAGGCAGTGCTAAACCGCTGAGCCACCCGGGCTGCCCAATATTTTCTTTTCAACTTTCTCAATTTATGAGATTGAGAGCATGAATGATCATTGAATTGGGAATTTAATATGAATACAGTCCACATGTCTGTATCAAAGACTTGTATGTTTTTTTATTAGAGGTGGGAAGCATAAATATATAAAAGCCTTTGCTGTTGGAAGAGTTGCATGCTGGTTTCTTTTCCTATTCTATTTTATCTGTATTTACAAAGGAATTTGGAAAATTGCAATGTATTAAAAGAAGAGCAATAGTAATTATTAGTATGGAAACAAGGACACATGGAAAACTTCCAGCAGTGGTTTTTAAACATTGTTATCTTCAGTCTTTAATAGTTTGCTCTCATGTATATTCTCCTCTGCACTCTGTACTAAATCATGCAGGTCCTTAGCATGACCTATACAAACTACATTTTTGTCAGAAAAGTATTAAATAGACTCAAAGTATGATTTACTTTCCTTTGGGAGACTGGCATGGGACAGTGTGACCTGCTCTCATGTCAGTACCATAGGCCATACACATTATTTAGTTTGGAGCCCTCACCTTTGCTACCCATTGTTTTGGTAGACAGTTAAGGCCTGAAAAAGTGATGATCCTCTCCAGGTCCTGATGAGAAATCTGAGAAAGCTGTAATGCCTGGTACTTAATAGTTGTCCAATAAATATTTAATGAGGGAGCTCTTAGGTAACTAACTCCAGCCCAGAGAATAACATAGGTTTCATGTTTCTTTGGAATAAATTTCTGTCCATTTGGGTAGTCTAAGAGTGGTTAAAGTCCACTGTGAAGCTTCTTCAGAGATTTGCAGCATGATCAACAAAGGAGTGTGAAGATATATATTCAAGCATGGGCTATTCCACTTAAAGATACTTGCTTACAGGATAGTTATCCAACATGGTTTAATAATTGTCATGAAAGCCGGATATTAGCAATGCAAGTGAGATCATTAACTTGGAGGATGATCATACAGTACCTAGGCCTGGCCAGTTGGCCAATTCATATTCTGTCATTCCTGTTGAACAAAGGAAAAAGTGCAGGTGGATGCATTTAATAGGCATATTTTCACTTATGCTACAAACTGTTCCTTGCACTTCCTTTTTCCCTTTTATACTCACTCTGACTTTCTTAACTCTGACTATACATGCAAAGATGAGATTTCTTATTTAGGGAAATTATTAACCATCTCAAAGACACATAGTTCATAAGTGGCAGAACCAGGAATTGAACCAGTAAGTTGAGGTCTCCAAGCTCCTCTCTAGTATATATCATGTTGACTCAAATCAAGTGTCTGAATGATTGGAAATGGTTGTAATAGAGAGTTAAAAATGTATAAATTATAGAAGTGCAAATGTATAACTGTAAGCACAATTAAAAACTAGGATAGGCTACCAGGTACATTTGAAATTATACTGCTGTACTCTCTTCCATAAAGTTGTAGTTCTAAATAATCAGCTTGTGTTCTAATGATTAATGTAGATTTGCTATGATGCAAATTTTTGCCTTTATTTGACTTGCAACCTGCCTTAGAGAGTTAGTGATTTATTGAATATCTTGGAAGCAAGTTCTTGACAGCCAGTATTTTAAGGTGAAATTGCTGGGTGAGGATTTTGTTAACCTGACATTTTGTGGTTTCGCCTCATAAAACTGGCAAAGGACTCTCAGCGTGGAATGTTAATGGGGTGAAGTAATGAATGCAGGCTAGGATACAAGCAACCAGACATGAACAGTCCTATAGTTCATACTATACTCCATGCTTCTTGGGGGAGGTCTTTGTAGACAGTAGCTTTTCTAAAAGATAAAAGCAGTAGGAGATCTTTTTAACTCTGCAGTTGATCAGACTCTTTTTCTGAAACTTAGAAGCCAAGCAATGGTATGAACACGGGAAAGTAATTAAAGTTAAGTAAGTGCAGTCTCATGATAATTTTCACTTTCTCAACATATTGAAGTAAGTAATTATTGAGTACTTATTTCCTCCAAATACTAGCCTTTTTATTCCATTCAGTTTTTCAGTATTCCTATTTTACTTGGGTATCTCAATCTGTAAGATACAAAATTTAATGTTAAATGTGCAGATTTTAGGCACTTTTTAGTGGGCATTTTGGAGTAGTTATTGTGAGGCTGTTATTTCAAAATGCACTGTACTAGATTGTTTTATAAACGTTAAAGTACCTCTTATCAAAACTTTTTGATCACATTATATATTTTACACTGTAAATTACAGTGTATACTTAAGTTTTTCACAGTGTCAGATTAACAAAATCCTCACACAGCAACTTCAGCTGAAAATAACTGCCTGTCATGGACTTGCTTCCAAAATAATAAATCACTAACTTTATAAAGCAGATTACAAGTCAAATATATGTAAAAGTTTGCATCAGAGAACAATCAAGATCAGAACACGTGAGCTAGAGGATAGAGAGAGGGAGGTCAGCACATTTTAGGATAGGATGCTAACAGGACAGACCACACTACCAACATCCTGTGGCATGCAGTGTTTGTTTTCTCTCCTTTGACCCGTATAGACTACTAGTTTACTATCGATATTTAACATGTCTTGTGAATTCTACCTGTATTTCATAAGCTGCTTGCTTACACATTTTGTGAAATTTACCTATATTTCATAAGATATTAATTTATTGTCTAAAATTTATTGTCCTAAATTTCTTAGGAATTTTATCCCTCTGTTTTTTTAAATTTATAGCATAATTGAATAATCTGAACCAATAAATAATGTGTACCTTGTAGAAATTGCGCTTCAGTCAAGGTTTTGTTTTTTTTTTTTTTTAAGATTCTATTTACAGGAGAGACAGAGGATCCAGGATCATGCCCTGGTCTGAAGGTGGCACTAAACCACTGAGCCACCCGGGCTGCCCTCAGTCAAGGTTTAATCAGAGAAGTAGACCACTAGCAGATACATGTATAAAGGATTTATTTAAAAGATTTCTCCAGGGGATCCCTGGGTGGCGCAGCGGTTTAGCACCTGCCTTTGGCCCAGGGCGCGATCCTGGAGACCCGGGATTGAATCCCATGTCGGGCTCCCGGTGCATGGAGCCTGCTTCTCCCTCTGCCTGTGTCTCTGCCTCTCTCTCTCTCTCTGTGTGACTATCATAAATTAAAAAAAAAAAAAAAAAAAAAGATTTCTCCATACTCAATTGTGGGAACTGTTTAAACTGTGGAAGAAGTTGTTTCTTTTCTGTTTGGGGCTGTTACCTGAAATCGGTAAGGCAGAAAATCAAGAAGGGAAGCCAGACATGAATTAAGGGGAAGCAAAGACAAATGGGAACCTCTGAACTGTGAGCATTGGTGGAACTTGGTCTCTTAATATTTCCAACTTTGATGATACAGGTATCTTGTGAGAGAATATAGTATCCTTTATCACATAGCTAACATTGAACATTGCTTCTAGTTCTGGAGTCACATAAGTTGAAGGAGATTTGGCAAAAGCTGGAGTTGCCATGGGGCTGGTTGCAACCTGTGTCAACTAGGTGACCAGCAGGTCAGCAGAGACATGCATGTGCAGTAGTACCACCTCTTGCCATGCTGGCATTTTGATTATGAAATATGGCTGCTACTTCATTTCTACCTTTCAAGTCTTGCTGAAAACATATTTTTAAAAAAGATTTCATTGATTTATTTGAGAGAGAGTGAGTATGAGCGGGAGAGGAGAAGAGGGGAGGAGCAGAGAGAAAGGGAGAAGCAGAAGCAGATTCTTCACTTCACTGAGCCCCCCAATATGGGGCTCCATCCCAGGACCCTGGGATCATGACATGAGCAGAAGGCAGACAATTAACCTATTGAGCCACCCCAGTGCCCCTGAAAACATCTTTGTACCATGCTAACTTTGAGCTATCTATGGAAGAGCATTTTAAGAAATGTACTTCTAGATTTTAGTCAGGTTGGCATATTTAGATCTACTATATGTTCTATTTGAATTAAAGTTTTCTAAATTGATTCAATTCCTTTATGAGTAACTACAAGTTATTATTGAGCACTTACTATGTGTTAGACACATCCCATGCTCTGTGCATTCATTGCATTACTTAAATGTCACAATGATCCTGTGAGGTATATTTACTCTTCTCTCTCTTTTTTAAACATGTGAGGAAACCATGGTACATAAAGGCTAATTAACTTACATGAGGTCGAGGTACAGCTAGTAAGTATAGATAAAAGAGTTCAGCCTTATAAAGTTTTGTTGTTTTTTTTAAAGATTTTATTTATTTATTTATTAATGAGATTGAGAGAGAGAGAGAGAGAAAGAGAGAGAGAGGCAGAGACACAGGCAGGGGGAGAAGCAGGCTCATGCAGGGAGCCTGATGTGGGACTCAATCCTGGGTCTCCAGGATCAGGCCCTGGGCTGAAGGCGGTGCTGAACCACTGAGCCACCTGGGCTGCCCAAGCCTCATAAAGTTTAATAGCAGTGTTTTGCTTTTAACCAGATATAAGTTGCAAACAAAAGGGGGGCATGCAATGAGGATGAGTTGCTAATAACAGTCCACCAGGGAAACCAGGTACTAATTTTTTAAGTTATGCAGAGCTTTTGAAATGGAAAAGTCCAAAGTAAACAGCCTTAGAGGAATGGTACTTGGTAGGTGGTAGGTTACTGCAAAGAATTTAATACCATTGCTCTTTCATTTAGTGAATAGGTTAAGTTGCTCCTTAGCTAAGACTTACTGTGCTTATTTTGTCACTTTTTGTACTCCTTGGCTTACACTGTTTATGCCTAGGAGTAGAAGTACCCTCCATTGCGAAGTCCTGCTCAGGATGGTTTCTAAGGTTCCATTTAGTTTGGCATTTCTTAGACTGTAGGACTTTTCAACTTATGAAGTATTAGCTTACCAGGTGAGCAGCTGTTGTGATTAGAATCTACACTATTTCCAAGCAAATGAATAATTTTGAAAAGATACATTTTGAAGATATTCTGGAAGGAGAGAGTGATCGGTATTCTTGTTTGACAAAATCACCATAAGGAATGGTGATCAAAATTTTCCATCTACATTTTTTGCCCTGATGTCAGTGTGGTCTTGATAGTAGTTCAAGGAAATCTATCTACATCAAGGAGGAAAATCTCGGTTAGTTCTAAATTATAAATAAAATTTACCTTTTTGCAGCATTCCTGCCAATTTCAGTTTTGAAACAGCTTATTTCTTTTGAGCCATCAGCTGTAGTAGATTACATTAAATGTAACCACTGAACTTTCCCAGTCATCTTTACCTTCCTTTTCTGTGCCATGACAATATTCTGTTTGGAATTTCACTAAATAGTATCTTTCTTATCATCTTGACAGATTCTAAAAATAGACTACAACACAGAAATTATAACAGTAACTAATTTACTGGTGACTTCCAATTACTTCAGTATTCTTTTAGGGCAGAAAAATGTTTTGATAGTGGCTCTGTTAACATTGTGGACCAGATCATTCTTTGTGTTGGGGACTGTCTGGTGCGTTTTAGGATGATTTTGCAGCATCTTTAATCTCCAGATACCAGTAGACCTTCCAAGTTGCTACAACCAAAAATGTGCCAAGAAAACTGCCACTATTTGAGAACCACTTCTTTAGTATGCATTTTTATTCTGTAATGTTTTTTTTTTTTTTTTTTTTTTTTTACCAACATAGATGCCTAAAATAGAAGTGTTTGCCTAGGATTTTAGAAAAGAGCATAAAATATGGGCATATTTGGAGTAGTTATCTTGGGGCTGTTATTTCAGAATTCATTGTACTTAGAATTGTACTATAAAAGTTAAAATACTTCTTATCAAAACTTTTTGGTCACATATGTGATATTAAATAATAGTGTTTCCCTCATTGTTATATTATTATTGCCATTCATAAAAAATATGAAGTCCTAGTCAGGGGTCAGTGATGGGGTTTCTTTTGTGTGTGTGCTTAATCAACTTTCTTATTTATGGGTCGGACTTTAGAAAAGAGGAGAATTTGGGAATTTAATCAAGTACCATAAACAGAGTGAAAGAACAGGATTGCTCTTCTGAATATCATTTAAGATACTTGGTTCTTGCCCCTGGACTCAGTCCCCAGCATTATTCCTTTTGTGGTCTACTTGCTTCGCTTTCCCACACTCTCAGTCTGAATTAGTTGTATCTCCTGAATATTCCCTTTCGTGTAGCTCCATTTTTAAAAATTTTCAGGTATTCTGGGAAAATGGAAATCATAATGGTAGGAGGGACTATGTTAAGTTAATTTATATAGTCATGTCTACAGAGAATTGAAACCACCAATATCTCTTTTTTTAAAATTATTATTTATTTATTCATGAGAGAGAGAGAGAAAGAGGCAGAGAGACACAGGAAGAGGGAGAAGCAGGCTCCATGCAGGGAGCCTGATGTGGGACTCGATCCGGGTCTCCAGGATCAGGCCCTGGCCTGAAGGCGGCGCTAAACACTGAGCCACCCAGGCTGCCCCCATTTTCAGTTCTTTGTTTTTCGGTTCACAGAGGAAATGGCTGAATTTTAAACTCAAGATGATTGGATTAAAACATTATTTTTAATAGGTCTTAAATATTTGCAAGGAAATAGGAAAATCAGGAATCAGTAAGGCTAAGATTTACAGTTACCACGTAAGTCTTTTCATTAAATGGCCGTTTTATGCAAGTAAGGGATCAGGTTGCTTTTTTTTCCTAAGCAGTCCAAGTGTTTTAGGTCAAATTAAATATTCTTTGATATGTACTGAGGAATTTATTCAGTAAATTCCTTAAATGTCCCTAGAGGCTCATCGTGGAAAGGATGTTTACAAGTACAAAGTGAATGTTAGGCTTATCCAAATCCTTACTTAACTTGAGTGCTTTATGTACATTGACTTAGGTTATCCTTCAAAAAATTCTTAAATATGCAGAATGAGAGTCAAGATAAAAGATTTAGATTAAAAGATTTTATCCATTCATTTTCATATTCCCCATAATAAAATTCCTTAAATTTCCTATGTGGAAAAATACAAGAAAAATTTTCCTATGTGAATTATAAACTTTTAAATATTAGGCTTCAATAACTCTCACTTTTTTGTCCATTTATTTGACTTGAGATTGTACTGGTATTAATTTCATTTTGATAGGAAAGGAAAGAAAAAATTGAGTCACATGTTTTCTATCCCAGGGTAGCCAAGTATAACAATATTGTTTAATTTCCTTAATAAGAAGCAGTAAAGTGATTCCCCAGCTTAGGTAGTGAAGAATTTAGGCCTCCAGTTGCTACTGTTTATTGTTTGATGCATACTTGAAGGAATCATAATTGTTTAGATATACATGTATCAAAATTTCTTTTTTTTTTTTTTTTTCAAAATTTCTTTAAATAATACTGCCTTGTCTCTTTAAGTAGTACCACTTTAGTGGCTACTGAGTAATGAGTTTGGAGGGCTATAGAGTTTAAATATTTTAATATGATGTTCATAAAAATGCATAGAGAATCTGTTTCTTGGAGAAAGATGTGCAAGGAAAATAAAGGGCATATATATGTTTTTTAAGTTTTTTAAATTAAGCCCTTTATTTAGAGATAATTGTAGATTCACATGCTATTCTGAGAAATACTAGAGAGAGATCATTTATACCACCCTTTACCCCTTTTCTCTCAATGATTACATCTTTCAAAACTATAATACACTATCCCAATTAGGATATTGGCAATTCACTAATCTTTTTTTATTATTATTTATTTTTTATTGGAGTACAATTTGCCAACATATAGCATAACACCCAGTGCTCATCCCATCAAGTGCCTCCCTCAGTGCCCGTCACCCAGTCACCCCCCACTCCCCACTCCCCACCCACCTCCCTTTCTACCACCCCTTGTTCATTTCCCAGAGTTAGGAGTCTCTCATGTTCTGTCTCCCTTTCTGATATTTCCCACTCATTTTTTTCTCCTTTCCCCTTTATTCCCTTTCACTATTTTTTATATTCCCCAAATGAATGAGACCATATAATGTTTGTCCTTCTCCGGGCAATTCACTAATCTTAATCAGATTTCTCTCTTTTTATTTGCGCTCCTGTGTGTGTGTGTGTGGTGGTGGTGGGGGGAGGGGGTGGAGGTGGAGGAGGTGCATTCTATATAATTGTATCACATGTTTAGATTTATTAGATTTATGTATGTACTGTCACAAAGTACAGAGAAGTTCCATTACCAGGATCCCTTCTTTTACTTTTTACCTTCTTTTTATGGTATTTTATAACCATATCCACTTTGCTTCTGCTTTCTCCTTCCAGCCCACTCCATCCCCACATCTTATCAATGACAACCACTAATCCACTCTCCATTTTTATAAAAAAATTTTGTTAAAGAATGTTATATAAATGGAGGCCTGTATATAGTATATAACTTTTATGGGAATGGCTTATTTTCATTCATCATAATTCTCTGTAGATATATATATGTAAATATGTAAATATATATATAAATATACATCTACTTGTTTAGACTCTTGCTCAACATGTTTCTGAAATTATGTATGATTTGTATGTCAGTAGTTTATTATTTTTTATTGTCAAGTATGATACCAGTATACAGGTAATGATACAGTTTTTCCATTCTGTTTTTGGACATTTGGGTTGTTTACAGCTTGGGATTATTGTAATTAAAGATGCTGTAACATTCTTGTACAACTTTTTTGTGGTAATACATTTTCCATTTGTGTTGCATGCATATTTAGGAATGGAGTTGCTAATACAGGCTAGGTGTATGTTTGTAACCAAACGCTAACACTTCTACCCAAGGGGTTGTATGATTTAACAACCCCACCAACAGTATGTGAGTTACAGTCATTCTATACATGTCCTTGTCAGTATTTGATGTAACCATTTTAGTTTTATCTTTTTTACTAAGCATGAAAAAGTATTCCATGCTGATATTAATTTGTTTTTATATGATGACCTAAATGAAAAGATTAATCTTTTCATTTTGGTACTTGATACCTTCTTTGGTGAATTATCCAAGTTTTTTTGGTTGTTTTATATTGGTAGTTTTTCTCACAGTGTTGTTAGGGTTCCTTAAATATTCTTATATGTGTGGAGGATTTTTTTTCTAGTTTGGTAGTCCAGTAAGGAACAAAATTTAAAATTTTTGATGCAAATTTATCAATTTTTCTATAATTAATGCTTTTTGTGTTTTAGATTTTTCTAAGAAATCAAAGTCTTGTAAAATTTTTTTCTACAAACTTTATAGTTTAGCTTTAGTTTTAAGTCTGTGATACATATTAAATTGGTTTTTGTGAATAGTATTTGGTTGGGATTAAGGTTTTCAGTATTACTTCTCCCCATTTGTTTATTCAGTTGTTAAAACAGTATTGAAGAGCTTTTTCCTCCTTCATTGAATTGCATTGACATCTTTGTTAAAAATCAATTGACAATATATTTGTAGGTCTATTTCGGGGATGTCTGTCCTGTTTCATTAATCTGTTTATGTTTTTGCCAGTATCCCTGGTCTTCTTTGTTGTAGCTGTATCCTGAATCTTTACATTAGGTAGTGTGAGTCCTCTAACTTTATATTTTTAAAAGATTGTTTTTTTTTCCTTGTTATTTATTTTTTTTATTCATATGAGAGAGGGAGGGAGGGAGAGAGAGAGAGAGAGAGAGAGAGAGAGAGAGAATGAATGAGGCAGAGACAACAGGCAGAGGGAGAAGCAGGCTCCATGCAGGGTGCCTGACATGGGACTGGATCCTGGTTCTCCAGGATCACATCCTGGGCTGAAGGTGGCGCTACACTGCTGAGCCCCCCGGGCTGCCCTAAAAGATTGTTTAGGTTATTTTAACTTCTTTGTTTGTCAGGTAAATTTTTTTAGAGTCAACCTACCAATTTCTATTTATAGTCCTATTAATGATTTTGATTGGAATTTCATTGAATTAGTGTTTGAACTTGGGAAGAAACTGACACGTTGACCATATTGAGTCTTTCAAATCCTGAACATAGCAAATGAATCCATTTATTTAGGCTTGCTTTAGTTTTTCTCAATAAATTTTTTACTTATTTCTTGCCTATTGCATTGTATTTTCTTCCTTTTCTAATCATTTATCTGGTAATCTGTTACAGTACCTGCAGAATGTTTTTCTGCTAGGATACATTTATGTCTTTAATTAATATAATTAGAAAAAATTTTAGTTATAATAATCAGTAGTTTTGAAGAAACTCGATTATGTATTAAGGAATACATCTTATGCACTTTATATTCAAAAGTTTGATTTTGCTTAGAATATAAGAATGATGTCACTTTTAGAGCTATTTAATGAAAACAGTAACATACTGAATTATTTTTACATTATGATGTTTATAGTATCCCATAGAAACATTATTTTGAAACCCAGTGTCTCATGGTAGCGGTTTTGAAAACTGTATGTTGTAGGATTCTGTTACTTAAGAAGCTCAGGCATTACAACACTGTAATAATTGATGGAGATTGTTACCATGACATTTCAATACCTGTGATTAATAATGAGACCCAAGATAGGAAGGCATTTTATTCTACTCTGTGATGGATTGCTGGTTCTTCTTTTTTTTTCCACTTTTATTTTTTTAAGATTATATTTTTAAGTAATATTTATAGCCAACTTGTTTTTTACAACCCTGGAATCAAGAGTTGCATGCTCTTCTGACTGAGCCAGCCAGGTGCCTTTTTGTATTCTGAAATAGACATAAAAATGGAGAAGAATGTAATGAATATTTCATTACAAATATATTTTAAATCTCTCTTTTTTCTTCCCTAGTCCTATTCTCTCTTTTTACCATATTAGAATTGGCCACTGTTTTGAAGTTAGCAGTCATTATTCCTGTGCTCATGTATGCCTTTATACTTTCAGAATATAGTATATATATTATGGATATATATTATATATATAATATACATATATTATAGGATATATATTATAATTGAAAAATATTGGAGTTTCATATTTTGCATATCTTGATTTCTTTATTATTTGTATTCTTTGGAAAATTGTTTTTTGGTTCAATATTAAGTTTTTATTCCTAGAACTCTTTTTCAGTCATTTATGTAGTAATCTTTCCTATGAACATGCCGTAGTTTACTCTCTCACCATGGGACCATGGTTCTCCTATCTAATCACAACCTATCTGATGCCATGTTTCTTATACTAGTGGGCATTGTCAGGGATAGGACAAAACTCCTGGGTGACAGCAATGCACAGAGTTAGTTAGGTTTGCTCTTTTTGTTGGATAGCAACAATAAGCAGATTGTTAGAGATACTGTCCAGGTATCCCCAGAACTTGAGCCAGGTGCCAGCAGTTAGGTTATAGTTAGTGGTATACTCTCCTTTGACTTTTTTTTTCTTAATTAACTTTTAAGTTATCTCTACAGCCAAGTAATCTCTACACGCAGGGGCTCAAATTCGTAACCCTGAGATCAAGAGTCTCATGTTCTATTGACTGAGCCAGCCAGGAACTCCTCTTCTTTAACTTTTATAAGGATCTGTAGGTCATTTAGGTCTTTGCCATTCCACTTGTGAAAAGGCTTTGGGAGCTGAGTGCTTCCCGATGTGGCTCTCATCTACCCTCTGCCCACAGCTATTCCTGGGGACAGGAGCTGGTATGTGTCTTGCCTGGGGGTTGATCTCTACTTAGTAAAGCTCATCTGTATCTGGAGTCTCCAGCTCAAACTTCCTGCCATGCTTACCTGTCAGGAAGTCAGTCTCTGAGTTGTACCCAAGGATGCCAAGATTGGCCAGAGTTGTGGTAAGTTTGGGGGATGTGATGAAGGTATGGATCTTAGGGTTCTTATTATTTTGGCCAGTGAAGTGTTCCTGTTCTAGGTTATGTCTGCAGTTTTTCTCTTCTTGATGTCCTTCCTGTTCTACTAGTCATTACAGTGTCCACAGATGTTGGCTAGGACAATGCCACCCACATCCTATACATTATGTATAGCCATTCCATTCAGTTGTGGTGTAGGTCTGTTGGAATCTCAGTGCAGTGGTGAATTGGGATTTGCTCTTGTGTGTATGAGTCAGCACTGGCGTGGTCACATCTGCTGAATGCCCCCATGTTCTCATAGCCTGAGTTGGTGCAACTGCCAATCAGGCCCACAGGATGTGCAGAGGACTTTCTTCCTTCTTTGCCAAAGTGCCTCCTTCTGCCACAGAGTGAGCCATAACACTATAAAGGGCTCACTAATGTATTACATCAGCTTGTTGAGATTAATTTCATTCAGTTGGTTATAATGACAACCAAGTCAGGCACCAAGTGTACTTGATTTTGTATGCAAGATTGGCCATGCCACCGTGCCCTGCTTAACTCAGGTATTTCTTCATTTTATGCTTATAAGAGAACGCTGAGAACCCCAATTTGTGCCGATTGTTATCAGTTGGGGATTGTTATCAGTCAGTAGAAGAGATGGAGTCTACACCAGACCTATGCTATTCCATCATAATTACTCATGCCACCTTTTGCCACAAGGATGCCTGCCATTTTTAGGATCATATCTGTGGGTGATGATGATAAGCTTCACACCAGTCACTTGGGGACTGTCAGCTTCCAGGAAGTCCCAAACTTCCGTCCACAGTTTCGGCATCCCCAGTGTCCATATAGATGCTTCACAGGCGACCACTGTTGGGAGTATGGGAGTAAATGACAATCAGAAGATTCCAGGGTATGCAGTTTTCCAAAATGATCTGGTGGAATGATTCCAGATCCAGGCCTCCTGAAGCTCATGCTATTCTTGGAGACTGTAGTTACCAGAAATTTATATGTTTCCTGGTCTATGCCTTTGGCTTGGTATAGATCTTTCTTGTCCCTGTGATGCTTCTTGATCAAGTGGTCATAGGGGATGGTGGATAGCACAGCCATTTTGGGCATCTACTGCTGATGAACTGCCCTGTGATATCCTGCATGGCTTTGTAATTGGGCTGCAAGCAGCTACAGAAATATCTTGGCCCACTCCCATCTCCTGATTGACCAAGTTCATCCAGGTTGATCATACACAATATTTTTGAGAGGATCAGAAGTGGATCTGATAATTTGTGAACAATGTTAATGTTCTGCTCTGGCAGGTCAGTGTGGATATGTTACTCATTGGGTTCAGATTGTCTTATCTTGGCCCATTTGCACAGGACTGCTGCTATATGGTATTGCTGCATATTCAAGGCTTTCTGCAGCTGAGTCACTAATAGGCTGTAAGGCATCATTTTATGGACTGACAAAAGATTAGTTTGCATCTTACAAATACTTTTTTTAAAAAATGAAGTTTCCAAGTTCCATGAAAATCTATATTTGATTTTTATTACTTTATTAAGTAATTTCTATACCCAATAAGGGGCTCAAACTCAGGACCCTAAGATCAAGAGTTGGATGCTCTACTGACTGAGCCAGCAAGGTGCTCCTGTATTTGTATTTTAATTGATACTTGATTGAACTTAATCTGTGTTCTATCTTGTATATATGTTAGTGTGTGTTTGGGTGTCTCTTTTATCATACCCTAGACATATAATTTTAATATTTTAATTTCTTGTGTTTTAATTCACTGGCTAGGACTTTCAGCCCTGGAAGTGGTGAGTGTCAACTCCTTCTGTTTCCTGATTTTAAAAAATCCTAATGTTTCCACATTAACTGTGATATTTTATTACATTAAGCATGATGCAGTGGGGGTGCCTGAATGGCTCAGTTAAGTGGCTGCCCTCAGATCAGGCCATGATCTTGGGCAGTCTTGAAATCAAGCCCTAAGATGGGCTCTCTGCTCAGCAAGGAGTCTGTGTCTTCTTCTCCCTCTGTACTCTTGCTTTCCCTCTCCCTCTCTCTCAAGTAAATAGATATGATCTTTAAAAAAAGAAAAAGTATGATGTGATGATAAATATATATCTGGTAGATATCTTAATACATTGAGGAGTTTTCATTATTAAATTAAACTTATAATCCTTCAGCAAACCCATCTTAGCCGTGATTTATTTTTATATTACTGAATGATATTGGAATAGTACATGTCCACATTTTTGAGAGGTGGCTAAAGCAGTGCTCAAAAGTTAATGTATACTCCCAAATATATAAATCATGAAGAATGCACATATGTATATATATTTTTGCTTGTATTTTCTTTAGTGAACTTACTGTTTTTCATTCTTGATTTGATATGAAAGTTTGCTACACTTATAAAATAAATTGGTAAAACTTGTCTTAAAAAAATTCTCTGGGAGGGATCCCTGGGGGGCGCAGCGGTTTGGCGCCTGCCTTTGGCCCAGGGCGCGATCCTGGAGACCTGGGATCGAATCCTACGTCGGGCTCCCGGTGCATGGAGCCTGCTTCTCCCTCTGCCTGTGTCTCTGCCTCTCTCTTTCTGTGTGTGTGACTATCATAAATAAATAAAAATTAAAAAAAAAAAAAACAAAAAAAAAATTTCTCTGGGAGAGTTTGTTAAAGATTGGAATACTCTTTATCAGTTTTATAGCATTTTTTCATAGAACTATTTGGTGTTGCTTCTTCCTCCATATTTCTTGCCACCTTCCTTCCTTTCTCTACCTCTTTTTTAAAAAAGTCTTTTGTTTTCTTTGTGTTTTTTTTTCCACCACTGCAGCCTCATCTTCCTGTCTCCCTTATTCCCTCTCCCCTCCACCACCACCTCCTCCTCTTTTTAATATTTTTAAACTGTTTCAGTTCCTCTGATAGGTATAGGATATTCATATTTTCTATTTCCTGTTGAGTTAGTTTTGATAAATTTAATTTTTCTAGGATACTGTCTAGAAAGTTTGCCTTAATTATTTCAAACTTGAATAATAGTTTTTCTAGGTATAAAACTCTGGTTGATAGTTTTTTTTTTCCTTTTTTTTTTAAAGAAGTCTACTGTTAGTCTGTGATTTCTTTTTAAGTAATATGTCTATTTTCTGTACTTGATTTTATTTTTTTGTTTACCGTTATTTTATGTAGTCTAATCCTAATTTACTCAGTTGCTGTTTTCATTTTATTTATCTTACTTAGGAATCATTTTGCTCTCTGCATCTGAGAAGTTGTGTCTTTCACCAATTCTGGAAAATTTTCAGCCAATAATTCCTCAAATATTGTTCCCCACTCTTCTCTCCTTCTGAACCTTTGATACAACATTTTGTATACAATCATGCCATCATTCTTGTATCTGTATCAGTCTTTTATATTTTTAACATTTCTTTGTGTATTACATTTTGGGTGATTTCTTTAGATGCATTAATTCTTGTATAATCTGTTATTTAACTTATCCACTGTGTTTATAATTGCATTGGATATTTTTAAAAATTCATTTTAAATCTCTTTCAGCACTCTCTTCTTTTTTTATTATATTTCTTTTTGAAGTTTTCCATTCCATCTTTTATTTAATTAATTCAAACAGTATATTGTAATCTACATTTAATAGTGCTGTTTTACAAAGTTTTGGAAGTTCTGTTTCTGCTCTTATATTCTTTTGATCATAGATCATGATGGCTTATTTCCTCATATTTTTACAAGTGTGAATTATTCATGTTTGACAGTACATTATCTACTGAGCCTATATTGAACATGGATATGTTAAACAGTTTTTGTTTTATTTCTTTTCTACCTGGTGTCAGATTTTACTTATTCCTTTTTATTGTATTTATTCTTTTCTGATTATGCAAATAATGTAAAATTGATCTTTTAATTCACTGGGCTTTAAAAAGCTATGTCATATTTTATAAAATTTCATAGTTTAGTAATATGTAGGAGGCCCTTTTTAATATCCTTATTTTACAGGAATTTTCTTTTAATTGTTTTTAAAATGAAATTAGACATGCTGAAAGGTGTAGCAATTTATTTTACAAGAACATCCATAAATCCTTTTTCCAGCTAGTAAAATGGAAAACTGCAGAATTAGTTAAATCTCCCCCTATATTTTTCCCTTTACTCATTTTCCTTCTGCAAACCAGTAGTTGGTCACTACCTTGAACCTGGCACTTATCATTATTATGCATATTTTTATACTTTTAGTATGTTTTGTGTATGTATGTTACATTCAGCAATGCATATAGTGTTCTTTTGCTTCATTTGAAGTGATATTATAGTAGATTATAAAAATTGATATAAATTTCTCTGACTTTTGCAGTGTCACATTATATATAGTTTGTTTCTTCATCCTTCTAATTTGGATTGGGCATGTGACTTGCTACAGCCAAAAGGACATTAGCAAACATGACAAAGCAGAAGTTTAGAAAGGAATTACATTCTGGAGCTTGCTTTTATTTAATTTGGAATTCTGAGATCGACATGTGAACAATTTTGAGCTAAATAGGAGAAACCATGGTGATGAGAGCTAAGGTGCCCTAACCTATAAGCAGTCATTGTCTAGCATATCTGGCAACTGACTGCAGATATCAGAGTCAGCCTCAGCTGAGATCAAGACTTTCCAGGTGGGTCTACTGAAAAAGGTGACCTGCAGAATAACAAGCTTAAGTAAATGATAGTTGTTTTAAGCCTCTGAATTTGGGAGTGGTGTGTTACATAGCAAAAATTAGCTGTTAGTGGGGTTCCTGGGTGGCTCTTTGGTTAAGTGTCCGACTTTGGTTTTGGCTCAGGTTATGATTTCATGGGTCATGGGATCGAGCCTCGTGTTTGCTCCATACTCAGTGAGGAGTCTGCTTCAAGATTCTCTCCCTCTCCTCCTATCATGACTCATACATGCCACCCCCCCCCCCCGCATAAATAAATCTTTAAAAAATTAGCTGTTAAAGGTGTCATGATATCTGGATTCTTTCCCACCTTCATTTTCTTTTTATTTTTTTTAAGGTTTTATTTATTTATTCATGAGAGACAGGGAGAGAGAGAGAGGTGGGGGGCAGACATAGTCAGAGGGAGAAGCAGGCTCCTTGCAGGGAGATTAATTCAGGACTCGATCCCAGACCTTGGGATCACACCCTGAGCTGAAGGCAGATGCTTAACCACTGAGCCACCCAGGTGTCCCTACACCTTCATTTTCTTACTCAAGTTATAATATGTACATCTTAGCAATGTAACTGTGGTTCATTCATTTTCTTTCTTTATATTGTTACATCATCTGAATGTATCATGCTATTTTTATTTTTTCTTAGTAATTATTTAACATTTTAAAAAATTACAAATAATCCTCGGGGCACCTGGGTGCCTAAGTTGGTTGAGCATCTGATCCTTGTTTTTTTTTTTTTTCCTCAGGTAATGATCTCAGGGTTATGGGATTGAGCCTTGCATCAGGCTCCATGCTTAGTGAGGAGTCTGTTTGAAATTCTCTCTTTCCATCTCCTCCTCCCCCTGCTTGCGTGTGTACACTCTGTCCTTCTCTCTCTAAAAAAATAAGTCCTTAAAAAATTATAAATAATCCTATCATTTTTAAGGTTTACCACTTCAACTTTCGTTGAAGTGGTAAAGATACAGTCGGTCACATAAATATCTGATACTTGCCCTTGTAGCCTTATAAGTTGGAAGGACAAGTAATGACACACATAAATGTTAAATTTTAAGCTTGAGATCTAAGTTTTAAAAGAAACTAAGTTAGGAAATATTGTTCAGATCATGATATAACCTGCCCCTTTTCATTTCAGCAAGTTTGGATTTACTGAACTGGTACTATTACCTATACCAGGCAGTTGTCATTTTATTGTTATAATCTGCTTGTCTAGGGTAAAACATGAACCCTAATACTACTGAAGTGCATATCATAAGACTTTTTTGTGTTGTTACTAGGATTAATTTTATGACCTTATGTGGGTTTTTTTTCCCAACTTTATTGAGGTATAGTGAACAAACAGCCTTATGTTTGTTTTGTTTTGTTTTTAAGATTTTATTTATTTATTCATGAGAAACAGAGAGAGAGAGGCAGAGACACAGGCAGAGGGAGAAGCAGGCTCCACACATGGAGCCCGACGTGGGACTCGATCCTGGGTCTCCAGGATCACGCCTGGGCTGAAGGCAGCACTAAACCGCCAAGCCACCCGGGCTGCCCAGCCTTATGTTTTTAAGTTGGTAACAAAATAAACTGTTTTTAGCTCATGTTTAACACACCACATTTCTGATTATAGATGAAATCAATATTGTTAAATAAAAGGATGATGAAAATAAACTTTTTCAGATGACATTCAGAGGTTATTTGTTTTGCCTCTGCAATGCTAAATACCATGAACAAAAATTAGATGATGCTATTTCCCTGTGGAACCATATAAAACAACCATCTATTCTAAAAGTCAAATAAGGTGATTTTGATCAGAGAACTAGGCTTGGCATTAACATTTTAAAATTTGCTTTAAATGATGTAAGAATTGCCATATATTATTTATCTTCATGGAATAATAAAGTACAATAATCATGAGCTATGACTTAGAGTGAGGAAGCTATTAAAAAAGGCCTTTATTTTTTGGATTTTCATAGGACATTTTGTTCTTAAATATAAATTATTTGTATTCCTTCCATAATTTTAATGATAACACATTAATGTATAGTTTAAACATCTTGAAATGCACGATGTTAAACTAGGGGACTTTTTTCATAACATGAAAACATTCTGCCAAATGCCATCTTTAAATGTTGTTTTGAGAAAATTTGCAACTCTCAGATGGTTGCCAATTTTTCATACTGAAAATAGATTATTTTCTGCCTTGTGAAAAGGAGAATAGTTTATTATTAAGGAATGTGGAACACTTCATATTTAAAAATAGCACGCTTTTTCTTCCTCTTACTATGAAGACCGATGATTCCTTATTGGAAGTACAGCTCAGTAGCTCTTGTGAATATATTTTACACAAAATCTAGAATCCATATTGGAGAAAATCAAATCCAGAACAATATGTATTATGCAATCAGAGTTGTGATAGAATGCAGAATGTCTCCCAAGAATAGTCAACAGACTATTAACAATTGTTTCTGGTGACTAGAGGGGGAAGGGAGCAGATTTTGAATTCTTTCTTATGTTCTTTATATTGTTTTAAAGTATGATAGTATGCAGGTTTTTTTTATACTGTATATGTTTGACATATTTTCGTTGAAGTGGTAAAGATACAGTCGGTCACATAAATATCTGATACTTGCCCTTGTAGCCTTATAAGTTGGAAGGACAAGTAATGACACACATAAATGTTAAATTGAAATAGTAATAGTATCAAAGAGGAAAGAATCATAATAGAAGAGATTATACAATAGGAAGACAACTTTATTTGGAAAATTGGGGTAAGCTTTCTTGAAGTAAAGAAATCCATTTAGATATTAAGGAATTGGTATAGGTGAAGAGGATCACGTATTTTGTTTTCTTTTTTTCTTTTCCTTTCGTTTTTCTTTTTTGAGGATCACTTTTCTGACAATAATGTGTGAGAGCATAATATAGTGAGTAGGGGGAGAGAGCAAGAGGGAGAAAAGTGCAAGGTGAAACTGAAGAGAAGGTCGGGGCCACCCTGCCGAGACTTGTGTTCCCTATAAGGAGTCCTCTTTTCATCTAGTAGAGTGATATGAAGCCATTGAAAGGTGGTGTTGACAGGATTAGATTTGAGTTTTGAAAAGGTCGTTTTAACTGTGATGTGAAGAAATGGCATGGTCAGTATGTTTGGCATGAGAGTGAATGTTGGTGGACTAGTAGAGAGGATATGATAGTAGTTCCTATATGAGATAGCTAGTTTGATCTAGGTAGGGAGCCTGGAGATAGATGTAAAAAAATTTGAGGGTTGTTTAGGAGGTAATATTGTCAGTATTTAGTGATGATGTGTGACAGTCATCAAGAGAGATATATTAAAGGTAACATCTGGGTTTCTGACTTGCACAGTAGATGCAATTAAAAACAATGGCAAAGGGGCACCTGGATGGATCAGATGGTTAAGCATCTACCTTCAGCTTGGGTCATGATCTCTAGGGTCCTGGGATCAAGGTACCCTGCTCTGTGGGGAGCCTACTTTTTCTCCCTTTGCCCCTCTGCCTGTTCATGCTCTCTCTCTCTCTCAAATAAATAAATCTTTAAGTAATGGCAAATCTAATATGTGGCAGTGTTAGAAGAGATAAAAATCTTGAGAGTGTGGAAGAGGGAATTGTCAGCTCTGACTTCGGAATAGTTGATCTTTACAGAGGAGCTCAATTGATCTTAATCTCTTTTATTATAAGATTCGTTTGTGTTATATCAGTTGGATTACTTTCTTCTTCCCTCTTCTTGTGGAATCTTAGCATTCCCAAACATTGATAGAGGAAATAGAATACAGACTAGTAAAATGGGTTCAACTCCATAGTTTACAAATTTTGATTTTAAAGTAATACCAGTAGGGTTTAGGCAGTTTTCTTTTTAAGTAATTTTGTTTCCAACAATTTCAAACTAAAGACCCTGACAGGTTATATACCATGCTATTATTATTCCTGCTACTGGTAGTAGGCAGACTTTGCATAAATGAAACAACCTCATTCAGTGTCTTTCAAAAGAATTCCATCACCTTATTTCTAGCCTCACTTTGTTTCTGCAGCCTTCTGCTGAGCACAAGGATCTCTTGGTTCATAAATATCTCCACAGAGTTTATTCTTAGAAATGGAGAGTAATCAAAAGAAGCTAAATCTAAAAAGATTAAAAGAAAAACTTCTATACAACCAAAAAAAATGTGATCTTTGGCCAACAAATAAAAGAGAATAGCTTTTTATGTGATTGAGGAAGGATTTTTCTTTTAAGAAATTCCAAACAGGGATCCCTGGGTGGCGCAGCGGTTTGGCGCCTGCCTTTGGCCCAGGGCACGATCCTGGAGACCCGGGATCGAATCCCACATCGGGCTCCCGGTGCATGGAGCCTGCTTCTCCCTCTGCCTGTGTCTCTGCCTCTCTCTCTCTCTGTGACTATCATGAATAAATAATAAATAAAATCTTTAAAAAAAAAAAAAAAAAAAAAAAGAAATTCCAAACAAAAAAAAATTTTAAATGTATGTAATAAGAGCACAGTTTGATTAAATGGTTTCTTCCAAATTCTAAGTTCTAACAAATTTACTTAAAAGCAGAAAAACAGGCAATAACTTCTGTTCCTGATTAACACCCATATATCAGTCCTGGAGGAAAAAATCTGATAAAAAGGAAAAGCAGTTCCATCGACTGTTCTAAGGAAAATTGCATGACAGAAGCTTATATAGGAAAACATTTAATCATGTGAAGTTAAAAGAAATAATCTCAGTATTCTAGGATTCTAGGTCCTTTACTGCTGTAAAGTGGTGTAGTGAGGGGTTAGAGGGTGATTAATTTCAGGACAAATAAAAGCTCACTGAATTTTAAAAGTAGACATAAGATATACCTCTGAGGGAAGTTAAGTGCCCCTTGGGGAAGATATGTCTTTAATATAGGAAGCCTCTTTTAAAAACCAGTGCATAGCACTTGTTGGCTACTGTTATTACTGATTGGGAAAAGATATCAGTAGAGGCAGTGCTGGATCTGTTTCTTGTCATTACATTTTATTTATTTATTTATTTATTTATTTAATTTATTTATTTATTTTTTATTTTTTATTTTTTATTCATGAGAGACACAGAGAGAAAGAGAGGCAGAGACACAGGCAGAGGAAGAAGCAGACCCCATGCAGGGAGCCCAATGTGGGACTAGATCCCTTGTCTCCAGGATTACGCCCTGGGCTGAAGGCAGCGCTAAACCGCTGAGCCACCTGGGCTGCCCACATTTATATAACCTAAATGTCCTCCAAGGTCTTTAAAAAAAAAAAAAAAAAAGTGATTGAACATATTTATATTTCCAAGTAACTCCTGGGTTCCATATTCTTGAGGAAGTCTCCTTCATGATTTGTAGCACTTTAAAAAATAGCAAAAAAAGATAAGAACTTTGAAGACTACATTCTGTTGTTGTATGGTATTTTGTGATTTTATGTGATTTTTTTCCCATTCTAAAAGTCGTTATTTCAGAGTAAAATTAGGTGCATTACCTAAAATTGATTAAATATGATAATATTGATATCCAAAATGATCAGACTGATGATTAAGGAAATAACCTTGCTTCTGTGAGAAAATGAGATTTGACTTACCCAATAACTGTGAAGAATTCTTTTTTATAGGAATAGCATCACTAGATTGCTTTTTAAGCCTTAAAGAAAACATTTAGTTAAGTTGAGAAATGAGTTTTAATTTTCACTCTTAATATTAAAAACATACATTTGGGGGGGAAATCATTTTTTATGGGCTTGCTACTCCAGGCCTTTTTTCCTTTTGTATTTCAAAGTCTGTTTTCTAGACAAAAGAGAAAAAATATCCTAGGATACAAAGAAATACAACTTAAACTAAAATTAGATATTTCATCAGATTCCTGAGAGTGGTTTTAATTTTCCATAGATGTTTTTAGTGTGTTCACATGCTAGGAATTCAAATATCTTTACATATTTATTCTCAAAACTACATAAAAATTGCCTGCATTTAGAAAGCATGTCAGAATTGGATTTTTAATTGTAAATTGCCTGTTACAGTCTAGATTATCTTTAGAATCTTCTTATATAGGGCAAACATACTGTGCAGAAATCTCTTTGTTTATGGAGCTTTTAAGTTGCCTTTATCTAGAATCAAAACCTTATAAGTATCAATAATATTTAATGCAGACAATGTCAATAGTCTTTTGAGACAGAAATCCAGTTCTGATTAGTAGCATCCAGAGTGAACTTTAGTTGAGGCAGAGGAAAAGGAAAAAGTATAGAACAAAGAAATAAAATACTATCTAGTCTTGGGAGAAGGGAAGTTGGAAAGTGAGTGGTGGAAGAATAGAGTACCTCTGAAAGAGGGCAAGGAGTCAGAACTTCTTCTCTACTGGTGTTACTTGTGGGAAAGTGTAATTTCCCTCTGATATTTTGGGTGGGGAAAAGGTTAGGCTGTTTTAGCTATAATTGGTGTCTCTGCTTTCAAGCTTTCAGACTTGCTTTGCTATATTCTTTATATCACACACAGAGTGATTTTTTTTTGCCTTTACTATAAATAAGCTTATGTTATTCTCTACCCTCTTTTTTTCACACTGAGTACAGAAAATTCCAACTGCCTTTCCTAATTTAAAAATCCCCTGCCTACTTCTCTGATCTAATGTATGATTCTCCACCTTTCCCACTATGTTCTTGTTACATTGTCTTTATGTTTCTGCTTAGGTCTGTTGTTTTAATTATGCCTTTTTGGAATGGTAGTTTTACCATTTTGTATTTGGCCAGCTCTGGGTCAGCTTATATATCTATTTTCTAGAGCGGTCTTCATGACCACCGAGTATTAAGAAGTCATTCAGTCATGCTCTTGGCTACTATAGTACTGTAAGTCTTTGAATTATCCTTATCACTATATGATGTTTTCTTGTGTGCTTGTTTTTTTGTTTATTTCTTTATTAATTACTGTATCTGTATTGACCAGAATATAGTTGGTACCTAATAAATATTTGCTTGATGAATGAATGTATGAACCTCTGCTCTAGGGCTAGGTGTGCTATGTACATAGAATCAGTGTGTCTGGTCCAAGGAATACTATACGTAATTTTCAGAAACTTTCTTTGTTTGCACTGTAAGTTTTACTGTAATGAAAATGAGACCTAATGGTAATAATGTAAAAGAATTTTCAGGTTGAAATCAGAAAAACTAAGTTTGAATTTTGCACTTTCAGGTATAACATGTACTTCTGTGACTATGTTTATTCTTCTGTAAAGTAACTTCTCATAGGGTTGTTCTGAGGTTTTAAATGAAATAGTTTATTTTGGAGTTTTTCATGAAGCACTGTATAGATTACTTTTAGTTTTCTCTTGTTCCCCACAAAACAAATCAAATATTTTTACATATTTTTAAGCAATTTTAAAAGGTGAGCTTTAGTTTTGTATTATAATTTTACTACATATACTATATAAAGATGTTAAGTTAAAACTAAATACTATAGAGAATCTTGAGCATTGCTTGTTGAATATTTTATAAATTGCAAACTTATTTAATAATTTCTTCAACTTTTCTGCATTTGTTTTTTTTGTTTCTATATTTCCTTTACTTTCCATCATAATCAGCTAATTTCTTTTTGATTGGTTCTTTATGTAATTTGAATCTAGTTTCTTTTTGCTTGATAAAATATTTATTATAGACAATGTAGGTAATTAGGTAGAAATGTGTACATATTTATTCATCTCTAGGCTTTGAAGGCTATGGATGAATCAAATCCATTCAGCCTTTCTGTAATTTTTTTCATTGTAAAAACAGCCTGTTTATCCTTCTCCGACTGACTTACTTCACTCAGCATAATACCCTCCAGTTCCATCCACGTTGAAGCAAATGGTGGGTATTTGTCATTTCTAATAGCTGAGTAATATTCCATTGTATACATTATATGTTCTCATTCATTTGGGGAATATAAATAATAGTGAAAGGGAAAATAAGGGAAGGGAGAAGAAATGTGTGGGAAATATCAGAAAGGGAGACAGAACGTAAAGACTGCTAACTCTGGGAAACGAACTAGGGGTGGTAGAAGGGGAGGAGGGCGGGGGGTGGGAGTGAATGGGTGACGGGCACTGGGTGTTATTCTGTATGTTAGTAAATTGAACACCAATAATAAAAAAAAAAACAAAAACAAAAAAACAGCCTGTTTAATCACATTGATCAATGCATGAATGTACTTTATACTTTTCTGCATCCATACTGTCAATCATATATTATTAAACTGCCCAGAATGCCTTTTCTTCCCCCTTTTCAACTATTGAAATGTATCTCTCCATAAAGATTCAGTTAATATTTACCTTTTCTCTAGTGATGTTCCCAACCTGCTATATTTAAAGTGATTGCTTATTTTTAAAAATTTGTGTCAAATCTTGTGTGTAGTTCATCATATTTTACCCTTTCTAATATCTTGTTTTTTTAAGTCATTGGTAATTAATCATTTTATTTTTCCAACTATTTTATTTTGTGGTTTTTACTGTTGTATTTTTTAAATTAAGGAACTGTGTGTGTCTTCTTAGATTTCAAGCTCTTTGAGGTCTCTTCCCGTAGTGTCTGCTGTATCATTTTTATCCATTTTATGTACTTAATAAAAGGTTCTTCATTTTTGTTTTATTTCTCATTAAACAGCCATTTATTTTACTCCCAAAGGAAATAGTTATGTATTTACGAGTGACAGTACTGTGAAATGTTTAAGTGGCAGAGCTATTGTAGACATATTGGTTAGATTTGAATCCCACCTTACTGCTTACTAGTTGTGGGACCTTGACAAAATCACTCCGCCTCTTGGTTCCTCAATTTTCTCCTCTTTAATGAAAACAATAATATATTTCAGGGTTGTTGTGTAGATTAACTGAGAAAATAGATGCAAAATGCTTGATACATTACTTGGGACATAGTTACCACTCAGTATATACTACCTTCACCAATATTAGCATGGTCATTTTATGGCATAATGGAAAGAGACCTTGTAGTCAGTTAGGCCTTGCTGAGTGTGTGACCTTGGGCAACTTTCTTTTTTTTTTTTAACTACTCTAAAATCCAGTTTAAGTATTGGTAAAATGGGCATTATTTATTTTGAGGATTAAATGTTATTTTATATATAAGCGTAAATATATCATAAATATATAAGTATTGAGTACCTGTACAAATTAATAGGATAACTATCTTTAGCAACTTTTTATTCCAAATTGCTATTTTATTTCTGGAAACCGAGCACTGCTTTTCTTCTCTCTCCCTTCCTTCCTTCCTTCCTTCCTTCCTTCCTTCCTTCCTTCCTTCCATCCATCCATCCATCCATCCATCCATCCATCCATGTGTCTAACAGGGACTTAAAGCAACTCAAGGAAGGATGACTCCAGCAGTTGGTATAGTGCCTTTAGAATCTGAACTGAGAGAAAGCCTAACATATTTTTCTTTTCTTTTTTTTTTTTTTAAAGATTTTATTTATTTATTCATAGGCACAGAGAGAGAGGGGCAGAGACACAGACAGAGGGAGAAGCAGGCTCCATGCAGGGAGCCTGATGTGGGACTCGATCCCGGGTCTCCAGGATCACACCCCAGGCTGCAGGCGGCGCCAAACCGCTGCGCCACCGGGGCTGCCCCCTAACATATTTTTCTAAGAGTCCATTACATTCAGAAGATGAGTAATATACAGAAATAAGTAAAAATATTAATCTGGGAAACAGATTTTGTAAGTATGAATATGGATTTCATGATAGGGACTGTTATCATTTGTACCAGTGTCCCACATAAGAACACTGTTTATAAATAGCTCTTGATTTGTGTATGATGGTGGTTTATTCATTGAATATATATTAGTATTATTTGACAGTAGCATAAAGACAGTCTTTACTTTTTCATGTAAAATACTATGACTATATGAAAAGAATCTTGATGAATACCAAATATTAATTCTAGACAAATTTAAATTCATACCTTTTTCTACTAGCAACAGTGAAAACCTCCCCAAATTGTTAAAGTTTTGCTTTTCCTCTTAGACCCGAGGATGTTATAGGTGGGTATCCACCCTGTGGGTCTGAGAGTTTCACCTTAGGCCACATCTGAAGAGTAGTGGCAGTGGTCTATCCAGCCAGTTGTAAGGGGATAATTAGCACCATCTTGTGGTGCCTGGTGTTCCCTGCCATTTACTTTTAGTGCCTTCATCACCCTGACTTTGATGACCACGAAAGGCAAAAAGTTAAGGAAGACTTCTATTTGGCAATTATCTTTCCAAAGCATGTTCACATTTTGATCATCAGACATTTTTTACTATTGAATTCTTAACATTTCCATAAGATTTTTAGTTTCAAATTTTGCCTGTTGTCATAATAATTGATTTAAATGTTTCAAAATCTTTTATGTATGATGTATTTGGTGAATTCTATCTTGATTGCTGTTGTATATGTATAAGCTGCTCTAAAACTATGTAGTTCATAATATATATCTTTAAAAATACCTAGTTCTTTTCAAATAACCTTAAAATACATATTTAGTATTTTTTTTTTTAAAGATTTTATTTATCTACTCATGAGAGACACACAGAAAGAGGCAGAGGAAGAAGCAGGCATGCCTAACCGCTGAGCCACCCAGGCATTCCCATATTTAGTATTTCTTGAACAGAATTTTATAGTCATAAAATAACTGTGGGACCTTTAAAGGCAACATTTTCATAAAAGTCAGAATATTAATTTTCTTCAAAAGGTGTATTTTAAAGATTTGTGTTGAACAGTTGGTTCCTTAATGTTATCCTCCATAAGAATATTTTTTAGGTTTTTCTAATTTGGCTGGAAAGCAAACTTAGTTGTATCAGTTAAATTCAGGATTGTGGGTCCTATGTAATTTCTAGAAAATAAATCAATATTGATGATGGGCAATATATATAAAGATAGGAAGTATAGTAACATGGGCATGATAATGACATTTTGTATTTTAGATAGTAAAGGAAAGTATATGCTGAGTGCTTCATGTAATTAAAAAATGTACACTTATTTTTAAAAAGTAAGTTCCCCAAATTGACTATGTTGTTCAGCCTTGAATTTTTTTTAAGGTTTATTTATTCATGAGAGACACACAGAGAGAGGCAGAGACATAGGCAGAGGGAGAAGCAGGCTCCCTGTGGGGAGTCCAGTGCAGGGCTTGATCCCAGGATCCCAGGATCACAACCTGAGCCAAAGGCAGAAGAAGCTCAACCACTGAGCCACCTAGGTGTCCCTTAATATTTTTAAAAGATGTCATTTGATTTGAGAGAGAGTGAGAGAGACCACAGGTGGAGGGTGAGAGAGGCAGAGGAAGAGGGACAAGCAGATTCCTCGCTGAGCAGGGAGCTTGACATGGGGCTTGATCCCAGGATTCTGGGATTCATGACCTAAGCTGAAGGCAGATGCTTACCCAACTGAGCCATCCAGATGCCCCATCCTTGAATATTTGTAATAAAGAACAGTTTAAGTATAGACTTAAAATAGAATTTGTGTAATTCAATATATATATATTAACTACATAGCAGTTATACAGTAAAGAATGTGCTCATTCTAATAAAAATCTATGACCTGTAGATTATGAATCTGTGTACAACCAAACCCATGCATTAGTATTACTTAATTACAAAGGAAAGCTACTGTTTTTTTCCCCTAAAACATTGTCATAAACTTGAAGATAGTGTATCTAAGACAATGCTAACTACTTAATGTAATTTTACTCCTTTTTTTTATTACCGACTTTTTTATCAAGGAAATTTTTAAAAATTTATTTATAATCATCTTCATTTCATAAAACAAAGGACATGTTAATATTTAAAAATAGGGGCTTAATTTCAGAATAAAGATATATAGTATTTTCTAGTTATACTTTTTTCATGAATTTATACCTAGTTGGTTGTGTTCTACTGAAAAAGCAAAAGGTGATGTAGCTAGTCTATTATATAACTTGGAAAATTAAAAGAATTTGTGGTAGCACTGACAGAAGCAAGGGAACAGTGAGAGTCAATTTTGGCATGTACACTTAGTTCTTAGTCACTTGCAAAAGGTTTTCTTGGATAGATTATCCCTTTCTTTCAGGGATGTTGGTTTTAGTTTCTGTAGACTGTTGATTATTTCATCAGTATTCATGTCACTGTGGAAAATTCCCTTTTTTGAGGGAGATCCTTGCTTCCAATTCTTATATTTTCTATATTCTAGTTTCAGACACTATTGTTTATGCCCAAAGGCTTTCTTTGGGGGAGACAATACTGGTATTGACTTACTAGCTATAGTAAATTTGAATAAGATATCACTTCTCCCTGATCCTCAGTTTCCTTATCTGTAAAATGAAGATGATTTACAGCTGGCATATAGTAATAAGTGCTTAGCAAACAATGGCTATTTATCTGGTATTATCACCAGAAGAGAACTTTTTTTTTTTTTTCAGAAGAGAAGTTTAGAGTGATCTTATCAAACAGTGTTACAGGATAATCCATCAGATAATCAATTATAGTCCTAAGGAACTGATAGGTATTTGGTGCCTCTGAATATTAAGGCTGGAGAGCCTTTGTAGTCTTTTATCAAGGGTTAGCAAACTTTTGACAAATGGCCAGATAATATTTTAGATTTTGCCAACCATAGGTGTCTGTTTCACTTAACTCTTGTTGCAACAGGAAAGCAACAATAGACCATATGTAAATGAATGAATATGGTTGTATTCCAACAAAACAATTTATAGACACTGAAGTTTGATTTTAATATAATCTTGACATCATGCATACAATATTATTCTTTTGATCTTTTTCAACTGTTTTAAAATGTAAAAATCTTTCTTGGCTTGTGATCTGTACAAACACAGATAGTATTTTGATTTTGGCTTGCAGGCTGTAGTTTACTGATCCCTTTCTTAAAGTTTAAACATGTGAGAGCAGGATGGAAGACAATCTCCATAGCAGAGCATCAGAGACAGTATCTCCCATAAATAAGGGATATCAGGGTTGTATTTCTGGTACCTCTGTAAAGCACTCTGATATTAATTAAGATAGTTTTTGGAGAATACTATCCAGGATTGTTAGTCTTGCTTCCTTAGGTTATTAGATACATTAGTTTTTTTGTCACTAGGTGCCTAATATGCAGAATTATCCTACTTAGATACTAGCAGTTAGGGACAGAGTAGTTCTCCATCAGCTATCATAAAGACATACACAAATGGAGAAGAAGGTGTACTATTTGGTATGGTTTTGATTAGATTATTATCTATCTATGACGCTATCCTCAAGAAATTGTTGCAAAGGCATATTTGGTAGGTACGTCACTATTGTGTGCCATTTTGACCCTACTAGATTTTTTGTTGAATGTACCTATCCTAGCATGGTATACCCTAACCCATTGGATGTTTAGTCTTTTTTGCCTTTCTGTGTTTCCATTCAACTTTGTACATGTTTAGAGTATTGCTTGTTTATTTATTTCAGTGTCTCTACTAAAGAAAAATTGATAAGAGCAGTGGTTCTATTTTACTTTATCTTTGTACCTTATATTCCTATTCTAGTTGGTGCCTAATGAATGCGACTTAATTAATGAGTAACTGAGGACAGATTCAATATAATGGTGAAATAAAGGAACAATGGTCTTATTCTCCCGTAGGTAGTATAGTATGAGTAAAGAAGGGCACCTACTTTAAAGTGGGTCTTTCCTATAGCTCATTCATGGGTTCTAGGGGCATCATATATGACTGTTCTCTTTGGAGACTGTCTCTTTTGTCAAATTATTTAAGTATCTAAGGTTATTGTTTTACTGACTTTTCTTAATCATACCATTTTGAGGTAGGTAAGTCATCATCAGGCCTAGAATAATGGGTAGTACCTGGGTACATATGAGTGTTTTTGTCTTCTTTTTGTCTCTGCATTTAGGTCTATAGATGTACACACATATATGTATACATGTATGTATATTTAAGATTGCAAATAATTGAAAGTTAATAGATTGTATTAAGTATATATATGTACACATATATGTATACATGTATGTATATTTAAGATCGCAAATAATTCAAAGTTAATAGATTGTGATTATTAAAATGTGAAATTCACTGAAGCTTCATTAGATCTTTTGTATATCACACACAAAGGTGTGTGTGTATGTGTGATTTAAAGGCATTCTGTAGTATGTGCATTTCTTACATAACACTACATGTATTCCTGAAAAATCCTTGCATTTGGCACATAAAATTAACAGGACTTATAGGGAAAATAGGGTTAGAAGCAATTACCACTCAAAAAAAAAAAGGAGCAGCAGCAATTACCACTCAAGACATATGGTGGACCTATATATATAACCAGAGTGCTAAGAAAAACCGTAACAGTTTTAGTAAAAATACTGGCACAGTTAAGCCTTTCGCAGTTGTAGAGAGCATCCTTGTCAGGATAGCCTTAAATCCTGGGGCTCATGGTTTGTTTGAGAAGTAGATCTTTGAGGAAATTTGCTTTCAGGAGTGATCAGTTTCATCAAAATGAAAAAGTATATACCAGTATATAGATTTTCTCATCAATTTTTTTTAAACATAGGGTACATGATAAGACATATATCCATCTTCTTCAGATAGCTCAGCATATGGAAGATGTAGTGATTCATGAAGCCGCTTAAGTAGTCACTACTTGCATGGAAGGAAAGTACTCTGTTTCTGTGGGATTATCATTCTTTTCCTTAAGATCATCATATATTGTCAAAACCTTCTCTTTAATTAAAGCTGAAAGCTTCAAAATGTGCTAAGAAAAAAACACATCTGAATCAACACAACCTTTTGATTATATATATTGACTGATATCATTGCCCTGCTTACCAATCACAATTGAACTAATACTGATTTAAAGAAACATAACTTGTAGTGTAAAAGACCATTTAACTTTAGGTTTTAGGTTAAAATAAGTAGATATTGACTTATACTTTTTTTCTGAGTTTAGAATAGGAAAAGTTTTAGCAGTGTTTTTTTCCTGACTACATTATAACTAATAAACATCTAATCATGGCCTACTGCATAGCATTAGAGCATGGAAAATGATGGGTTTAGAGATAAAGTTTAAAAAGACAGGAACTAAAAGAGCTTTTAGTAAAATTTAATTGCACATGGAGGAAATAGTAAGACTTAGAACTAAAGGGTATAGGAAGAACGTATATTTACTTGAATTACTTATTTTGTAAAAATCATTAGTGGATACTAGAAGCCAGAAGTGGATACTAGAGGAGAGAGAACTTATTTGAGAGATACTACAGAAGAAAAAGTTATAAATGCAGAGCTTTGCAGTCAAACAGACCTGGTTTTGAATCTTCCCTGCTGAGCTTTTTTCCTTTTATGGTTATGTAGCTTCACTTTTCTAGGGCTTACTCTCAACATTTATAAAATGAGTTTAATGTGTAACCTACTTTCTTCAGTTGTTGTTGAAATTAATGATACAAAGCCTAAGTGTTTAGAGTAGTGCCTAGCACCTCAAAATTGGTATTATTTTTATTTTGCATCCTGAAAGATCATATGAACCATTGATTACCCCTTTTTGTATTCAGATAAAATGATAGCAACAGCTGTTTAGATTGTTATTGTGCCAGGAAACTCTTTGAGATTAGTCAACATGACTGTGTATTTTCCTAATATCATTATAATTCTATGAACTCCTAAAGGAAGGTTCTTACTGCTTCTTGGCAATCTCCACCGCCCCAACTCCATTTATCCTCCACACACTTATATTTTAATATTGGAAGTATGGTTACTGTGTAGCAGAGCATTAGCATCATCTCAGAGAATCAACTTCAGGGTATACACTAGAATTATAGAATCATAATCTGCATTTTAATGAAATTCCCTAGGTGATTCTTATGTACACTAAGGTGTGAGAAACACTTGCCTTAAACCATTGTTTTTTCACGTTATCCTCTCTTCAAACCCTCTTGCATCCCTAACTCTCCTCCTTTGAACCCATTTCATGGATGATGACTTCACTTCCAACTTTTCTGAAAAGAGTGTAGCTAAGAGAAGAGACTCTCATCCACTCATACAACCCCTTTACTTACCTTTTAGCATCTATAATTAGTATTCTGCCTTCCAGTTACTGTAAATGAAATATCTGGGCTCCCATATAAAGTTTTTTCACTATCCCACCACTTTTTCCTACCCAAGAATGTCACTCCAGTAAATCTGTAATCATTCAGTTGTATCATTCAGTTTTCCCTGTTTGCTAGAGCATTCCCTCCAGTGTAGAAACACACTCGTGTTTTCTCTCCCATCTCAAAAAAAAAAAAAACTTTCTCTGAATCTCATCTTTCACCAGCTGCCACTGCATTTCTTTGCCCTCTTAGCAGTAAAACTTCTCAAAAGAATTGTCTATACCCACTGTCTCTATTGCTTGCTTTTTTTTTTTTTTTTTAAGATTTTATTTATTAGGGAGAGAAACAGCCATCATGAGCCAGGTGGAGGGCAGAGGGAGAGGGAGAAGCAGACTGCCCCCTTGAACAGAGGGGCTTAATTCTGGGATTCTGAAATTACAAAGGAAGGTAGATGCTTAACCAACTGAGCCACCCAGGCGCCCCCTCTTCTCCTATTTCGGAATTTACTCCATTCAGTCTTTTGCTTTCCCCACTCCATTAACACTGCTCTTGTCCAAGTTACTAGTGACTGAAACATCGTTATATTCACTTGACAGTTCACAGTCCTCATTTTACCTAACTTGGAAGCAATATTTAACAAAGTTGATCACTCTCTTCTAGAAATACTCTCTTCCATTCTCTTCTTCTCTTGGTTGCTCTTCTATTTCTTTTTTCTTTTTTAAGATAGATTATTTATTTATTTATTTAAAACACAGAGAGAGAGAGAGAGAGAGAGAGAGAAAACACTAGTGGGGGGAGGGGCAGAGAGAGAAGCAGATTCCCCACTGAGCAGGGAACCTTATGTAGGGGCTCAATCCTAGGACCCTGGAATCATGACCTGAGCTGAAGGTAGATGCTTAATCAACTGAGCCATCCAGGCACCCCAGTTGCTCTTCTATTTCTCTGAGTGTTTCTCAGTCATATTGTCTGGTTCCCCTTCATTTCCCTCTCAAAATGTATGGTCTTTTTGCTCTAGCTCCATTTAGCATATTGTTTCAAGGTTCATCCACATTGTAGCATATATTAGTACTTCATTTTTTTTGGTGGCCAAATAATGTTCCATTGTTTTAAATGCCATGTTTGTTTATCCATTCATTCATTGTGGACATTTGAATTGTTTCCGCTTTCTGGCAATTGTGAATAGTGCTGTTATGAACATGTGTGTGCATATACTCTATATACATACACAATATGTATATACATAAATTGGAGCACTTGTTTTCAATTTTGGAGGAATAAACATAGGAATGGAATTGCTGGGTCTATGTTTAACTTTTTGAGGAGTCTCCAAGTTGTTTACCTAGCAGCTGAACCATTTTGTATTTATACCAGCAATCTATTGAGTTTTGTTTTTCTACATCCTTTGTTATTTTCTATTTTTTTTCCTCGTTATGGCCATCCTAGTGGGTGTGAAGTGGTATGTCTTTGTGGTTTTGATTTGCATTTCCTATGATTAATAAAGTTGAACAGCTGTATGTGTGTTTATTGGCCATTTGTGTGTCTGTTTTTCTTTCTTCTGTCTGCTTAATACTGAAGGAGTTCCTCTGAAGGCCTATGGGGTTCTCTGTGCAACTGTCTCCCCTGTGGTACTCTTTCTTGAGAAATCAAACCACTGATTTTCTTATATTTTCAGCTCTGTCTCTAACTGGGGAGAGTGCTGGGCTTTGGTTCCTCTTTCTGCACCATATCCTGAAATTTGTCTCAAGGATAGTTGTAGGGCTCCCCTCTTTTGTTTTTCATTTGTCAGGGTCATAGTCCTTTGTATGTGATTTCCAGTGTTTTGCATACCTTTGTTTCATACATATTTTCTAGTATTTTGGGTTGTTTCACACAGGATGGTAAATCTGGACTTGTTACTCTATCTTGGCCTGACAGGAAACTCTTTAAACTGGAGAAAATGAGGCTCAGAGTGTGCCAAATTCAGATGAACTCTGTTGAGATTCCTATGAAGAATTCATGTCATCTTTCCATGTACCATCACCATCTGGATGTTAAACATTTGTGCTTTGGCATTCCACTGGCTGGACTTGGCAGACTCTGGGGGTTGGGAGGGTAGATGTATAATCAATTGGTTTACTATATCAGGGGTTGTGGACATTGATTATGATTCACCTGGGAGTGGAGAACTTTCTAAATGAAATTTGAATCTCTTCTATGACTACTGGCAAGCACTGAAAACTTCTCAGTAATGAAAATCACATGTTTTAAAAGAAATGAGCCAAGGAATACTTACTTCGTTTTAGTGATGTTGCATTTTCTCTTTATTTGTAATGGAAATATCTTTTCTTTCCAGGAATATTAAGAGACTTTGTGAGACAGACTTTTCTTTTCTTTTTTTTTTTTAATTAAGGAGCTTTGAATATTAGGAAAGACTTAAAAATTCACATTTGTTCAAAAACGCATTTATGTAAGAGGGTGTCCTTGTTCTTAGTGATACACACTGACATATTCAGAGGTAAATGGACAACGTATATTCAGTGTATTCTCAAATGGATCAGTAAAAGATTCTACACACGTGTGTGTGTACACACAGATGTATCTATATGTGTAAAGGAATTGGGTTCAAATTCATATAGTTAGTGGATTTGTTTAAAGGATATTTTGGAGTTTTTTGTACTATTTTTGCAACATTGAAGTTGAGAATTTATTAATAAAACTAAAATTTTGCATTTAGAAACTCATAATAGGATCCTTGGGTGGCTCAGTGGTTTAGCGCCTGCCTTTGGCCCAGGGCCTGATCCTGGAGTTCCGGGATTGAGCCCCGCGTCTGGCTCCCGGCCTGGAGCCTGCTTCTCCCTCTGCCTGTGTCTCTGTCTCGGTCTCTCTCTCTCTATGTCTATCATGAATAAATAAATAAAATCTTAAAAAAAAAGAAACTCATAATAACACAAGCAGTTACAACTCATAGGTGTGAAGTATGACGTTTCTTTTGTTTTTGCCTATTCAGCATCCATTTTTCTCTTATCTGATAATAGCTCTAAGCTATAGACTGAAGGGGGGGATTGATTTCACAGGATAGTGCTAAGACTGAACACGTGACTGTGGCTCGAACTCTTGTTTTTTATTTGATGCGATTGGTATGGCTGTGATCCTATGAACCAACCCAGTCCAAGGAGATTTATTTATAAGACTTGTATTGAAGTTACTCGGAAAGAGAAACTACTGTTGTGTTTCCTTTTTTTTTTTTTTTTTTTTTACTGTTTTCAAGTGAGTAGGTTATACTCTTGAACCTTCCTTTGGCCATTTGCTACTATTTACAAGAGTTCATGAGAACAGAGAAACCAATTTAGAAGAAAGAGAACCAACAGAAAAAAAAACCTCAGTGAAAATACCACTGCTACATACATAAAATAAAATGATTTTTAAAAGCTTGATTTGATCAGCATCTGGTGCTTTGGACAATTTTCTTGAAAATACTTAAGAAAAAGAAGTAGATCTTGATGTTTTTGTATCCTGGTTCTATCCTTTTGACCATTCTTTAATATCCATTTCAGATGTCTCCTTTCTTTTGATGGGCATTTACCATCTCATTTCCTTGAAGAATAGTCTTTAGGTTATTTTTTTCCCAGGCCATACTCTTAGCTATATTTACATATATACATGGTACCTTCATTGTTTATTGTTTCATATTTAAATTCATTTCTATTGTTATGTTATGATTGTAATTTGATTAATATAATTCCTTCCTTTCCTATAATTCAATTATAGTCCTAGCCCCAGGAATCCCACAAAAAAAAATTAGCTGTATATTTTGATTACTAATAAATATCTTTACCTTGGTGTCCCATAGACATCCCATATTTCCCATTTCCCAAATTGCTATCTTTATCCTTTCCTTCAAACCCATTTCTTATTTTAGTCCATTTCATCAATAATTGTGCCACTGTATTCTCTGAGTAGCTCAAGTAATTCTTGTGTGTAGTTACATATATTTAGTTGTAAAATATTATTTTTACCTGTCAAATAATATTTCTATCTGGCTTTTACTGTCTCAGGTTATGCCTTTGTAGATTATGCCCTGAATTTCTGATTAATCATAAAAGTAGTTTGCAAATAACATTGTTTATCCATTTTGCCTCTAACCCTCAGTTCATAGTCTATGCTCCATTCGTTTTGATGTTTCTGAAATGCACACTTGAGATTTCATTTCCTGCAGCTTTGAAAGTTGTCAGTAGTATTTAATACTCTCAGAATAAAATATTAACTCCTTAAATGGACATTCATGACCTGCTCACAGGCTCTACATTTCCTTAACTGTAGCCATTTTAAGCTACTTGGGTGTTGCTAAATATTACCATATTCTCTCTTATCCATGTTTTTAATAAGCTCATCTCTATTCCCAGAATCTCCTTTTTTGCTTCTCTTCTAGTTGGCAGAATCATTCATAAATTTACTCAGAAATCACTTGTGCTGTGTAGCTTTCCTTCTTGTTTTGAAGTATGTATTCTTACATAGTTCTGAAACTGATTTCCCCCCTTTTTATAATTGTTTATTCTCCTCCTTTCCATTCCATTTCAAGATTCCTGTACATCTTGAGAATGCTGTTTATTCTGTTTGTACTTTGAGGACCTAACATGATCTCTTGTATATATTAGCTCTGTAAATGGTAGCTAAAAAATGGAGGAAAAGAGAGGAGTAAGGGAGAGAGGGGTTTTGTTAAATTATATACATGAAGTAAAATGAAATAGACATTGATTTAAATAGGCAAGTTAAGATCAGTTTAAGATACCTGGTTTTGTTCACATGCTTGTTCTTTAGGCAGGGAAATACAGAACGTTTGATCGATCACTAAAGTATATGTGATTTCAGGGGAGAGGGTGGGATAATTCTCTAGAAAGAACTAGAATGCTTTTGCTAGAAGCAACAAAGAAGAGAGTCTTGGGTTCCTCAAAAAGCAGAGCTCATGCGCTTCTGTTATTAGGGATTATAGTCTCAGGATTAAGTTTATATATAAGGAATGGAAGGAGAGCCATCTGGGGAGGGAGTATCTAGTTGCCTACCCTACTTCCCATACTGTTCTTTCTGGAAAAGACTTTTTTTTTACAGGCTACCCTATTCCATTGATAAAGGTTCCACTCCTCAGAGTGCTATCTTTTGCTATTCTTCCAGCTGGTTTATGTATTGTGGGCACTGAATGAGGTACTGCACTGTTCCATATCTTAGGAGTCAGCTGGGAGGGAGGGGCCATAAGTCCAGAGATAAGGGGTGTATTAGATGGGCATCAATGTAGGCTTTGTCAGATTACCTTGTATGGAGTTGGTAGGAGCCCATGTAGGTTTGGTCCCTGCTGCAACTGCTGGAGTAAGAGACAGTTTAGGTTCAAGTGGAGAATAATGGGTATCTAAAGTGAAAGGAAGGCTGGAGAATAAAAAAAAAAAAAAGCTATCTATTAAAATGGACACAGGAAAAGACTTACCATAAAACATTAAGAAACATCTATAGAATGTGATGCCAGTTATTATTTTAGAAAATACATTAGGATACCTGCTTCATGTAGTGACAGTATAGACATGTTGAAACAGCTGGAGTTTAAATCCTCAAATATTAGGAAAACTGTTAATACTGATTAAAAGTATTTTTTTCTACTTTTTTGTTGACTGTAAGATATCTCTAATTATCCTATATTATATTATTTATGTAATCTAATAAAAGGCTTAACCCAAAAATGCTGTCACACTGGAATATTGGAAACCAGGCCAGGAATACTTCTTTTTGTTATCAGTAATAAATTATGTCTTAAGTAGTATTTGGAATATACTTTGATTTGAAGCATATTTTCAAATAATTGCTTCTGGATGAAATGAAATTACATTTTATAATAAGTGCCTGAAAAAGTAAAGATAAATGCAATAATTTATCATAAGTTGATTCATTAAATTCAGTATTTTCTATGTCCCAAACACTGTCCTTGGCATTGGATATATGTGAAGAGAGATGGTCTCTGATGTCATGAGACCACTCCATCTGAGGAGGTAGATAATGAGTAATCAAAAACTTATGTGATTATAAACATTAAATAATAAGAAACAATGATACTGTGATGAAAAATACCTAATTTGATAGGTTGTTCAAAGACGGGCCTCCATACAGTTGACAGACAGTGAAGAATTCAGTATGTTTAAGGATAGCTGGGGTGTACTCACTATCGGGAGAGTGCCAGAGATGAGATTGGGCATGGCTTGTAGGTTATGTTGTTTCAATTTAATGCAAAGGGGGTTGGAAGACAGTGTTTGAGCAGAGAAATAACAAAATCCGCTTTATCATCTAAAACATAAAGTGAAATGTATAGATACAGTATTTTAAATTGTTATTGTAAAAGTAATTAAGTCTTCACCATGGGAAGTTAAAAAAAAATCTAGAAAGTAGAAAATTAACTCATCACCCAATTACAAACCATTAAAAATTTTTATGTGTATTCTTCTAGTTTTACCCCAATTTATTTTACCAGTTATTAAATTGACAAATTAAAATTTGTCATAAGCATGTTTTCATTATCAGATAGTCTTCATAACCAAGGTTTTAAAGATTATACTATGTACTGTTTTGACAATTGAATGCATCAGAGTTTGCTTAATCATTCCTCATCTTTGGAGATACAGATTGTTTCAAATATTGTCATTATAAATAACTGTATATGAAATTCTTGATATAAATCACTTCCTTTATTTCCTTAGCATAGATGTCTAAAAATAGAATTAACTAGTTAAAATGTACTAAGATTTTATTACTAAATTCACATACAAAACTGTAATTTAAACTGCTACCTACAATGTGCTACCAGAGTTTGGGAAACTTTTTCTTAAGAGCGCAAATAGTGCATATTTTAGGCTTGGGGCCAAATAATGTCTCTAGCAACTACTTAGTTTTCCTATTTTTTTTTTTAAGATTTTATTTATTCAGGAGAGACAGAGAGATAGAGAGAGAGAGAGAGAGAGGGAGAGGGAGAGGGAGAGGGAGGCAGAGACACAGGCAGAGGGAGAAGTAGGCCCCATGCAGGGGGCCCAACGTAGAACTGGATCCCAGGTCTCCAGGATCAGGCCTTGGGCTGAAGGCGGCACTAAACTGCTGAGCCACCTGGGCTGCCCTAGTTCTCCTATTTTAGTGCAAAAGCAACCATAGACAATATCTAATTGATATGGCTGTGTTCCAAAATACTTTAAAAATTTTACAAAAATATCTCAAAATCTGTGGACTGAAACCTAAACTATCAGTTGTACCAAATCCTTACCAATATTTGAATTTAACCTTTTATTCTATGTTTAGGAGTTATAAAATTAAATAAATTTTGCAAACTTTATAATACTTTTAAATCATATGTCATTCAGAGCTCTGTTTTTGTGTTTTAAAGTAATAAGGTAGTTTGAAATTAATATGCTTTATAATTGTGATTGGTTTCAATAGCTATAGCAATAATTAATTTTCCTTGTATTCTATATTTTTTATATTTGTTCATATTAATCTTTGATTTTCCAGAAAACTCTAATCCAATTTAGACTACCTAAATGATAATGATTTCTAAAATACTCCCTTAATGGTTGTAAGTATAGATTTCATTTAATACTGGAATGTTGTTCAGAAACTAGAGCTCTAATTTTGTTACTAATCCTCACAACCAGATAACCTTAAAAACTCTATATAAGGCTTCTGTTGCCTTTACTTCAAATTTATATGTGCTTTTTTTCTTATTATTAGTTTCAGGGTTAGAATTGTGTGATTCATCAGTTTCATATAACACCCAGTACTCATTACATCAAGTGCCTTCCTTAATGCCTATCACCCACTTACCCCATCCTCCCACCCATCTCCCCTCCAGGAACCCTGTTTGTTTTCTAGGGTTAAGAGTTTCTTACGATTTGACTCCCCTGTTTTCATTTTACTTTATTTTTCCTTACCTTCCCCTGTGCTCATATGTTTTGTTTAATAAATTCCACAAGTGAGTGAAATCATATGGTATTGGTCTTTCTCCAACTTATTTCCCTTAACATAATACCCTCTAATTCCATCCACGTCATTATAAATGGCAAGTTTTCATTCTTTCTGATGGCTGAGTAAGTGAGTACCCCACATCTTCTTTATCCATTATCTGTTGATGGACATCTGGGCTCTTTTCATAATTTGGCTATTGTGGACATTGCTGCTGTAAACTTTGGGGTGTATGTGCCCCTTTGGAATCACTATGTTTGTATCCTTTGGATAAATAGTAGTGCAATTGCAGGGTTGTAGGATGGTTCTATTTTTTAACCTTTTGAGGAACCTCCATACTGTTTTCCAGTAGCTACAGGAGTTTGCATTCCCACCAATAGTGTCAGAGGGTTCCCCTTTCTCCACATCCTTGCCTCAGTTGTTATTTTATCCATTTTGACCCAAATGAGGTGATATCTTGTGGTTTTGATTTGTATTTCCCTGATGCTGAGTCATGTTGAGCAGTTTTTCATGTCTATTGGCCATTTGTATGTCTTCTTTGGAGAAATGTCTGTTCATGTCTTCTGCCTATTTCTTGATTGGATTTTTTGTTTTTTGGGTGTTGAGTTTGATAAGTTCTTTATGGATTTTGGATACTAGACCTTACGTGATAAGTCATTTGCAAATATCTTCTCCCATTCTGTAGGTTGCCTTTTAGGTTTTTTTGACGGCTTCCATTGCTGTGCCAGAGCTTTTTATCTTGATGAAGTCCCAACATTGCTTTTGTTTCCCTTGCTTTTGGAGATGTGTCTAGCAAGAAGTTGCTGTGGCTGAAGTTGCCGACTGTGTTTTTCCTCTAGGACAAATTTACATGTGTCTTAAAGTGTTTTATGGCTATATTACAGATATAAAAACTGGAACCATTGGCATGTTTTAGAGACCTGCTGTTCTTTATGATGTTCTGCACGGTGTAAATAGAATAAGATTCTAAATAACCATTAAATGCTCTATAAGTGTATTTGGAGAGTAATAAATAGGCTAAATTAAACATGCAGATTTATTTTTTGCCTCAGCCCACTATCCTCCCCACTACCCTCCCCAAGACCAGCCCAATTATGGGGGAAAGTAATTTTTTTCAGGTTACTTTGTGAAAACAAATATTGGGGAGTTTTATTTTTTTTTTATTTTTTTTATTTTTTTTTAAATTTATTTTTTTATTGGTGTTCAATTTACTAACATACAGAATAACCCCCAGTGCCCGTCACCCATTCACTCCCACCCCCCGCCCTCCTCCCCTTCTACCACCCCTAGTTCGTTTCCCAGAGTTAGCAGTCTTTACGTTCTGTCTCCCTTTCTGATATTGCCCACACATTTCTTCTCCCTTCCCTTATATTCCCTTTCACTATTATTTATATTCCCCAAATGAATGAGAACATATAATGTTTGTCCTTCTCCGACTGACTTACATCACTCAGCATAATACCCTCCAGTTCCATCCACGTTGAAGCAAATGGTGGGTATTTGTCATTTCTAATAGCTGAGTAATATTCCATTGTATACATAAACCACATCTTCTTTATCCATTCATCTTTCGTTGGACACCGAGGCTCCTTCCACAGTTTGGCTATCGTGGCCATTGCTGCTATAAACATCGGGGTGCAGGTGTCCCGGCGTTTCATTGCATTTGTATCTTTGGGGTAAATCCCCAACAGTGCAATTGCTGGGTCGTAGGGCAGGTCTATTTTTAACTGTTTGAGGAACCTCCACACAGTTTTCCAGAGTGGCTGCACCAGTTCACATTCCCACCAACAGTGTATGAGGGTTCCCTTTTCTCCGCATCCTCTCCAACATTTGTGGTTTCCTGCCTTGTTAATTTTCCCCATTCTCACCGGTGTGAGGTGGTATCTCATTGTGGTTTTGATTTGTATTTCCCTGATGGCAAGTGATGCAGAGCATTTTCTCATATGCATGTTGGCCATGTCTATGTCTTCCTCTGTGAGATTTCTGTTCATGTCTTTTGCCCATTTCATGATTGGATTGTTTGTTTCTTTGGTGTTGAGTTTAATAAGTTCTTTATAGATCTTGGAAACTAGCCCTTTATTTGATATGTCATTTGCAAATATCTTCTCCCATTCTGTAGGTTGTCTTTGAGTTTTGTTGACTGTATCCTTTGCTGTGCAAAAGCTTCTTATCTTGATGAAGTCCCAATAGTTCATTTTTGCTTTTGTTTCTTTTGCCTTCGTGGATGTATCTTGCAAGAAGTTACTATGGCCGAGTTCAAAAAGGGTGTTGCCTGTGTTCTTCTCTAGGATTTTGATGGAATCTTGTCTCACATTTAGATCTTTCATCCATTTTGAGTTTATCTTTGTGTATGGTGAAAGAGAGTGGTCTAGTTTCATTCTTCTGCATGTGGATGTGCAATTTTCCCAGCACCATTTATTGAAGAGACTGTCTTTCTTCCAATGGATAGTCTTTCCTCCTTTATCGAATATTAGTTGCCCATAAAGTTCAGGGTCCACTTCTGGATTCTCTATTCCACTGATCTATGTCTCTGTTTTTGTGCCAGTACCACACTGTCTTGATGACCACAGCTTTGTAGTACAACCTGAAATCTGGCATTGTGATGCCCCCAGATATGGTTTTCTTTTTTAAAATTCCCCTGGCTATTCGGGGTCTTTTCTGATTCCACACAAATCTTAAAATAATTTGTTCTAACTCTCTGAAGAAAGTCCATGGTATTTTGATAGGGATTGCATTAAACGTGTATATTGCCCTGGGTAACATTGACATTTTCACAATATTAATTCTGCCAATCCATGAGCATGGAATATTTTTCCATCTCTTTGTGTCTTCCTCAGTTTCTTTCAGAAGTGTTCTATAGTTTTGAGGGTATAGATCCTTTACATCTTTGGTTAGGTTTATTCCTAGGTATCTTATGCTTTTGGGTGCAATTGTAAATGGGATTGACTCCTTAATTTCTCTTTCTTCAGTCTCATTGTTAGTGTATAGAAATGCCACTGACTTCTGGGCATTGATTTTGTATCCTGCCACGCTACCGAATTGCTGTATGAGTTCTAGCAATCTTGGGGTGGAGACTTTTGGGTTTTCTATGTAGAGTATCATGTCATCGGCGAAGAGGTAGAGTTTGACTTCTTCTTTGCCAATTTGAATGCCTTTAATGTCTTTTTGTTGTCTGATTGCTGAGGCTAGGACTTCCAGTACTATGTTGAACAGCAGTGGTGAGAGTGGACATCCCTGTCTTGTTCCTGATCTTAGGGGAAAGGCTCCCAGTGCTTCCCCATTGAGAATGATATTTGCTGTGGGCTTTTCATAGATGGCTTTTAAGATGTCGAGGAATGTTCCCTCTATCCCTACACTCTGAAGAGTTTTGATCAGGAATGGATGCTGTATTTTGTCAAATGCTTTCTCTGCATCCAATGAGAGGATCATATGGTTCTTGGTTTTTCTCTTGCTGATATGATGAATCACATTGATTGTTTTACGGGTGTTGAACCAGCCTTGTGTCCCAGGGATAAATCCTACTTGGTCATGGTGAATAATTTTCTTAATGTACTGTTGGATCCTATTGGCCAGTATCTTGTTGAGAATTTTTGCATCCATGTTCATCAGGGATATTGGTCTGTAATTCTCCTTTTTGGTGGGGTCTTTGTCTGGTTTTGGAATTAAGGTGATGCTGGCCTCATAAAACGAATTTGGAAGTACTCCATCTCTTTCTATCTTTCCAAACAGCTTTAGGAGAATAGGTATGGTTTCTTCTTTAAACGTTTGATAGAGTTCCCCTGGGAAGCCATCTGGCCCTGGACTCTTGTGTCTTGGGAGGTTTTTGATGACTGCTTCAATTTCCTCCCTGGTTATTGGCCTGTTCAGGTTTTCTATTTCTTCCTGTTCCAGTTTTGGTAGTTTGTGGCTTTCCAGGAATGCGTCCATTTCTTCTAGATTGCCTAATTTATTGGCGTATAGCTGTTCATAATATGTTTTTAAAATCGTTTGTATTTCCTTGGTGTTGGTAGTGATCTCTCCTTTCTCATTCATGATTTTATTAATTTGAGTCTTCTCTCTCTTCTTTTTAATAAGGCTGGCTAATGGTTTATCTATCTTATTAATTCTTTCAAAGAACCAACTCCTGGTTCTGTTGATCTGTTCCACAGTTCTTCTGGTCTCGATTTCGTTGAGTTCTGCTCGAATCTTTATTAACTCCCTTCTTCTCTTGGGTGTAGGATCTATTTGCTGTTTTTTCTCTAGCTCCTTTATGTGTAAGGTTAGCTTTTGTATTTGAGTTCTTTCCAGTTTTTGAATGGATGCTTGTATTGCGATGTATTTCCCCCTTAGGACTGCTTTTGCTGCATCCCAAAGATTTTGGATGGTTGTATCTTCATTCTCATTAGTTTCCATGAATCTTTTTAATTCTTCCTTAATTTCCTGGTTGACCCTTTTATCTTTTAGCAGGATGGTCCTTAACCTCCACGTGTTTGAGGTCCTTCCAAACTTCTTGTTGTGATTTAGTTCTAATTTCAAGGCATTATGGTCTGAGAATATGCAGGGGACGATCCCAATCTTTTGGTATCGGTTCAGACCCGATTTGTGACCCAGTATGTGGTCTATTCTGGAGAAAGTTCCATGTGCGCTTGAGAAGAATGTGTATTCAGTTGAGTTTGGATGTAAAGTTCTGTAGATATCTGTGAAATCCATCTGGTCCAGTGTATCATTTAAAGCTCTCGTTTCTTTGGAGATGTTGTGCTTAGAAGACCTATCGAGGGTAGAGAGAGCTAGATTGAAGTCACCAAGTATAAGTGTATTATTATCTAAGTATTTCTTCACTTTGGTTATGAATTGATTTATATATTTGGCAGCTCCCACATTCGGGACATATTTATTGAGGATTGTTAAGTC